>NC_141613.1:35490144-35692644 GCF_047967505.1 Dipteris shenzhenensis | reverse complement strand
TATAATGCGTGATCGACCATGCAAAGCATATCCGATGGTGACAATACTTTTCACACATCTCAACGTAGTTGAAACGGACTTGTGTGCAAAGTGGAGCCCCCATCCAATAAGTACTTGTTTGAATAACACACCTACGGCCGTGTTTTTATATGGTTGTGCATGACATTAAGGCAAAAACGGTGTTTTATGCTTGATCGACAATGCAAAGCATATCCGATGGGCACAATACCTTGCACACACCTTCAAAAGGTGGAATTGACTTACATGCAAAGTGGCATTCCCATCTCATAAGTACTTGATCGGATAACACACCTAGCAGCATGTTTTTTTATGGATGTGTATGACACTAAGGCAAAAATTGTATTTAATGCTCGATCGACCATGCAAAGCATATCCGATCGGCACAATACTTTTCCTACACCTTAACCTAGGTGGTATTGAAATGTTCTCAAATAGGCACACCCATCCGATAAGTACTTGGTCAGATAACATACCTAAGGGCATGTTCTTTTGCGGATGTGCATATGAGTACGGGAAAAACATTGTATAATGCGTAATCGACCATGCAGAGCATATCCGATGGTGACAATACTTTGCATGCATCTCAACCTAGTTGAAACGGACTTGCGTGCAAACTGGAGCCCCATCCGATAAGTACTTGTTTAATTAACACATTCAGGACCGTGTTTTTTCATGGTTGTGCATGACACTAAGCCAAAAATAGTGTTTTATGCTTGATCGGCAATGCAAAGCATATCCGATGGGCACAATACTTTGCACACACCTTCAACTAGGTGGAATTGACTTACATGCAAAGTGGCACACCCATCCCATAAGTGCTTGATCAGATAACATACCTAGCAGCGTGTTTTTGTACGGATGTGCATGACACTAGAGCAAAAATAGTATTTAATGCTCGATTGACCATGCAAAGGATATCCGATGGGCACAACACTTTTCCTACGCCTCAACCTAGGTGGTATTGAAATGTTCTCAAAGAGGCACATCCATCCGATAAGTACTTGGTCAGATAACACACCCAAGGGCGTGCTTTTTTGCGGATGTGCATATCACTAGGGAAAAAACGGTGTATAATGCATGATCGAGCATGCAAAGCATATCTGATGGTAATAATACTTTGCACGCACCTCAAGGTAGTTAAAATGGACTTGTATGCAAAGTGAAGCCCCCATCCGATAAGTACTTTTTTGAATAACACAACTAGGGCTGTGTTTTTATATGGTTGTGCATGACACTAAGGCAAAAACGGTGTTTTATGCTTGATCCACAATGCAAAGCATATCCGATGGGCACAATACTTTTCACACACCTTAAACTAGGTGGAATTGACTTACATGCAAAGTGGCACGCCCATCCCATAAGTGCTTGATCGGATAACATACCTAGTTGCGTGATTTTTTACGAATGTGCATGACACTAGAGCAAAAATAGTATTTAATGCTCGATCGACCACGCAAAGGATATCTTGTGATACAAATTTGCCTTTCTCTTCTCCACAGATCACGGGAGTAGCACCTTTTAGTTTCCACCCAGCCAATTCTGCCAAGGCTTCAAGCAAGAGATAGAGAGAGCTGAATCGAAATCACGTAAAAATCCCCATTCTTCAATTCTCTCACTAACTTTGACAGACCCCAAATCCCTAGATAGATCTAGATGCCACATGTCATCCATATAGGGCCTTCCTAATGCAACATTTCACCCCTCTCTTGGGATGCATTTAATTCCTTGCCCCTAGGCACATTCTTTGCACTAGGCCCTTGGTCTCAGACCTATCTAGTCTGGTGCTATCAGCCCTCACCTAGGACCTTGACATTAATCCCTCCCGATCATTTACATAAAGCGCAAACACATATATTACAAAGATAGATCCTATAAGGGAAATGTCGACTGATTCTTCCGAGGTCATGCTACCTCGGCTAGAGCGTAACATATCTGATGGGCACAACACTTTTCCTACGCCTCAACCTATGTGTTATTGAAATGTTCTCAAAGAGGCACACCCATCCGATAAGTACTTGGTCAGATAACACACCTAAGGGCGTGTTTTTTTGCGGATGTGCATATCACTAGGGGAAAAACGATGTATAATGCGTGATCGGCCATGCAAAGCATATCCGATGGTCACAATACTTTGCACGCACCTCAACCTAGTTGAAATATACTTGCGTGCAAAGTGGAGCCCCCATCTGATAAGTACTTGTTTCAATAACACACCTAGGACCGTGTTTTTTTATGGTTGTGCATTACACTAAGGCAAAAATGGTGTTTTATGCTTGATCGACAATGCAAAGCGTATCTGATGGGCACAATACTTTGCACACACCTTCAACTAGGTGGAATTGAATTACATGCAAAGTGGCATTCCCATCGCACAATCGCATAACACACCTAACAACGTGTTTTTTTACGGATGTGCATGACACTAAGGCAAAAATGGTATTTAATGTTCGATCGACCATGCAAAGCATATCCAATTGGCACAATACTTTTCCTATGCCTTAACGTAGGTGGTATTGAAATTTTCTCAAAGAGACACACCCATCCGATAAGTACTTGGTCAGATAACATACTAAGGGCGTGTTTTTTTGCGGATGTGCATATCACTACCGGAAAAATGTTGTATAATGCATAATCGACCATGCAGAGCATATCCGATCGTGACAATACTTTGCACGCATCTCAACCTAGTTGAAACGGACTTGCGTGCAAAGTGGAGCCCCCATTCGATAAGTACTTGTTTGATTAACACACCTAGGACGGTGTTTTTTTATGGTTGTGCATGACACTAAGGCAAAAACGGTGTTTTATGCTTGATCGACAATGCAAAGCATATCCGATGGGCACAATACTTTGCACACACCTTCAACTAGGTGGAATTAACTTACATGCAAAGTGGCACGCCCGTCCCATAAGTGCTTGATCAAATAAGATACCTAGCAGTGTGTTTTTTTCGGATGTTCATGACTCTAGAGCAAAAATAGTAATTAATGCTCGATCGACCATGCAAAGGATATCCGATGGGCACAACACTTTTCCTATGCCTCAACCTAGGTGGTATTGAAATGCTCTAAAAGAGACACACCTATCCAATAAGTACTTGGTCAGATAACACACCTAAGGTCTTGTTTTTTTCGGATGTGCATATGACTAGGGGAAAAACGGTGTATAATGCGTGATTGGCCATGCAAAGCATATCTGATGGTGATAATAATTTGCACGCTCCTCAATATAGTTGAAAAGGACTTGCATACAAATTGGAGCCCCCATCCGATAAGTACTTGTTTGATTAACACACCTAGGACCGTATTTTTTCATGTTTGTGCATGACACTAAGGCAAAAACGGTGTTTTATGCTTGATCGACTATGCAAAGCATATCTGATGGGCACAATACTTTGCACACACCTTCAACTAGGTGGAATTGACTTACATGCAAAGTGGCACGCCCATCCCATTAGTGCTTTTTGAATAACATACCTAGCAGCGTGTTTTTTTACGGATGTGCATGACACTAGAGCAAAAATAGTATTTAATGCTCGATCGACCATGCAAAGGATATCCGATGGGCACAACACTTTTCTTACGCCTCAACTTAGGTGGTGTTGAAATGTTCTCAAAGAGGCACACCCATCTGATAAGTACTTGGTCAAATAACACACCTAAGGGCGTGTTTTTTTGCGGATGTGCATATCACTAGGGAAAAAACGGTATATAATGCGTGATCGACCATGCAAAGCATATCTGATGGTGACAATACTTTGCAGGTGCATGATACTAAGCCAAAAACGGTGTTTTATGCTTGATCGACAATGCAAAGCATATCGGATGGGAACAATACTTTGCACACACCTTTGACTAGGTATAATTAACTTACATGCAAAGTGGCACACCCATCCCATAAGTGCTTGATCATATAACATACCTAGCAGCGTGTTTTTTTACGGATGTGCATGACACTAGAGCAAAAATAGTATTTAATGCTCGATTGACCATGCAAAGGATATCCGATGGGCACAACACTTTTCCTATGCCTCAAACTAGGTGGTATTGAAGTTTTCTCAAAGAGGCACACAATCCGATAAGTACTTGGTCAGATAACACACCTAAGGGCGTGTTTTTTTCGGATGTGCATATCACTAGGGGAAAAACGATGTATAATGCATGATTGGCCATGCAAAGCATATCCGTTGGTCACAATACTTTGCACCCACCTCAATCTAGTTGAAAGATACTTGCGTGCAAAGTGGAGCCCCCATCTGATAAGTACTTGTTTGAATAACACACCTAGGACCGTGTTTTTTTATGGTTGTGCATTACACTAAGGCAAAAACAGTGTCTTATGCTTGATCCACAATGCAAAGCATATCCATGCTTGATCCACAATGCAAAGCATATCCGCCGATGGGCACAATACTTTGCACACACCTTCAAGTAGGTGGAATTGAATTACATTCAAAGTGGCATTCCCATCACATAAGTACTTGATCGGATAACACACCTAGTAGCGTGTTTTTTTACGAATGTGCATGACACTAAGGCAAAAGTGGTATATTTAATGCTCGATCAACCATGCAAAGCATATCCCATGGGCACAATACTTTTCCTACGCCTTAGGGGTGGTATTGAAATGTTCTCAAAGAGGCACACCCATCCGATAAGTACTTGGTCAGATAACATACCTAAGGGCATGTTTTTTTGCTGATGTGCATATCACTACCGGAAAAACGTTGTATAATGTGTAATCGACCATGCAGAGCATATCCAATGGTGACAATACTTTGCACGCATCTCAACCTAGTTGAAACAGACTTGCGTGCAAAGTGGAGCCCCCATCCGATAGGTACTTGTTTGATTAAGACACCTAGGACCGTGTTTTTTCACGGTTGTGCATGACACTAAGGCAAAAACGGTGTTTTATGCTTGATCGACAATGCAAAGCATATTCGATGGGCACAATACTTTGCACACACCTTCAACTAGGTGGAATTGACTTACATGCAAAGTGGCACTCCCATCCCATAAGTTCTTGATCGGATAACATACCTAGCAGCGTGTTTTTTTACGGATGTGCATGACACTAGAGCAAAAATAGCATTTAATGCTCGATCGACCATGCAAAGGATATCTGATGGGCACAACACTTTTCCTATGCCTCAATCTAGGTGGTATTGAAATGTTCTCAAAGAGGCACACCCATCCGATAAGTACTTGGTTAGATAACACACCTAAGGGTGTGTTTTTTTGCAGATGTGCATATCACTAGGGAAAAAACGCTGTATAATGCATGATCGACCATGAAAAGCATATCCGATGGTGATAATACTTTGCACGCACCTCAACATAGTTGAAACAGACTTGTGTGCAAAGTGGAGCCCCCATCCAATAAGTACTTGTTTGAATAACACACCTAGGGCCGTGTTTTTATATGGTTGTGCATGACACTAAGGCAAAAGCGGTGTTTTATGCTTGATTGATAATGCAAAGCATATCCGATGGGCACAATACTTTGCACACACCTTCAAATAGGTGGAATTGACTTACATGCAAAGTGGCATTCCCATCGCATAAGTACTTGATCGGATAACACACCTAGCAGCGTGTTTTTTTACGGATGTGCATGACACTAAGGTAAAAATGGTATTTAATGCTCGATGGACCATGCAAAGCATATCCGATGGTGACAATACTTTGCACACATCTCAACCTAGTTGAAACGGACTTGCGTGCAAAGTGGAGCCCCCATCCGATAAGTACTTGTTTGAATAACACACCTAGGACCGTGTTCTTTTATAATTGTGCATGACACTAAGGCAAAAATGGTGTTTTATGCTTGATCAACAATGCAAAGCATATCCGATGGGCACAATACTTTGCACACACCTTCAACTAGGTGGAATTGACTTACATGCAAAGTGGCATTCGCATCGCATAAGTACTTGATCGAATAACACACCTAGCAGCGTGTTTTTTTACGGATGTGCATGACACTAAGGTAAAAATGGTATTTAATGCTCGATCAACCATGCAAAGCACCTTCAACTAGGTGGAATTGACTTACATGCAAATTGGCATGCCCATCCCATAAGTACTTGATCGGATAACATATCTAGCATCGTGTTTTTTTATGGATGTGCATGACACTAGAGCAAAAATAGTATTTAATGCTCGATCGACCATGCAAAGGATAACTTGGTGTGTCCATCTGATGAGTACTTGATCGGATAACTTCTCCCACCAATAAATTAAGTACTAATTAAAAATTATAATAAATGAGTAGATTATTAAAAAGAGACTAATATTTATGTAATTGTTGTTACTGCAGCAAAGGACTCTCACAAAGGAGATGGCTATAGATTTTGTTCCAGGGATGGATGTGATTTCATGTAGCAAAAGAGAAGTAGTTGCATTGCTACGATCCATGATAGTGATCCCAATTCAGTTTGACACTTTCGAAGACTTGGCGAAGATAAGGTGGCAGTTACTGTATCAAAGATTCTTAGCGCACATGTTGAGCTAAAGTATAAATGTGGAGATATGGAAACACTTGGAGATGTTATGCCCTACAATACATCCAACAAATCATTTATAGCATGGGACAAAGATGAGACTTATGCAACAGACATTATCAAGAATACAAAGTGCACCACCTTGGATTTTACTATAGGGGACATTTTACAAATGAGATCATTTGCAAATAAGACTGTAGCAGAAGGTGAAGTATTGGGATTTGAACAAGTGGAGCAATGGTCATTTGCACATATGAGGATTCTAAAAGTCACTGATGATGGTATGGTTGATAACATAACATCCGTATGTGATCCCTACTATGAGGTAGGCAAGAATATGAGATGGAGCATGCAATTTTTAAACATGAGAAAGAGGCACATGGTTTTCAATGATAAAGACAAGGTATACTACAATATCAAATGACCTAAAAGGCGTGCCCATGTGCCAGGCTCTATCACTTCAAATGTGGATGATTTCAATGTATTCAATTATAGAAGTGACATCTTATCTGGAGTGGATGAGTTCATTGGTTCCGAGAAACAAAATGATTTTAGAAGCGAAGCCTTATCTGGGGTGGATGAATTCTTGCACAGTGAGGAGGGCAAAGGTTTCAATAGCGATGTCTTGTCAAGTGTGGATGAGTTCGTGCATATTAACAAACCTGGTGTCAATCAAGCTTGTGGATTTGTGAAAGCCATGCAAGATGTTCCAATGAGTGATGTTCTCTCAAGAGTGGAAGAGTTTCAAGGTTCTCAATATTCTCGTAGAATATTGAATTCATTGAATGGTCCTAAGAGTATGTTAAAAACGAGGATGAGATCAACAGAGGATCATTCAATATTTAACTTTGATTGTGATATGGCCAAGGATGCAACGACCAATCATGGATGCTTGGTTACAAACAAATGTGAGGAGAAGAAGTGCATAAATACAGATAACAACGTGCACGAGGAACGAAAACGGTCATACATATGCATGAAGAGAAAGCAAATCCAGGCAGATCCACAAAAGCAACCAAAGAGGAAGAGAGTAATGAAGGAGGAGAACATGTTAAATTCATTGGGATATCTATGTTGCAAGCAAAGATGTATGTGCTTCATTGATCTTGCAGACATCAGGGAATGTAGAGGACACGTGTGGCAAAGAAGAGGAAGCAAAAGAAATGAATACCTTCTCACAAGTCTCTCTTGCTTTCTTCAGAATGGCAATAAAAGGCTAAGTTCAAGACAAAAGGTAAAACCTCTCGTAAATGGAAAAAAGATTTGTAATAAGGCATATCGCAATATTACTGGATTATCCCATGGTACATATTGGGATTTGGTCACCAAGGCAAAGGGCGGCAACAAATTTAGCATTCACGGTAATAGAGGAAGGTCCAAATCAAGAATCTCAACTGTCAGGGCAGCAGCAATTTTGCAAGACTTCATACATGAAAATGCTTTACCCTCGGGGGGGTCACTCATCATATGTAATCCTATCACGTGAGTTCAACAGAAGGATATTTTTTACTTCTAAAATTTACAGAAATAAATATACATAAGGGACTATTTAAAATAGTTTTGGAAAAAATTTACAGATTTGTATAGAAAAGGGGTACATTTTATTAAATGAAAAATTTACAGATAAGGGATTTTAGAAATAGGCCTTGAACGCACGTGGTATAGAGGGTTTATACATAGTGACCCCCCTGAGGCTTTACCTCAACCCCATATATCTACCAAACTCCCTAACGGTGATGCGATCACTGAAATGCACCTTCCAATGGGCTTGACAAAGCTCGAAGTATTTGTGTTGACTCTGTGCCAACATGAACTTATGTGATACAACTTTGTGTTACGACTTTGTGATACAACTTTGTGTTACAACTTTGTGATACAACTTTGTGTTACAACTTTGTGATACAACTTTGTGATACAACTTTGTGTTACGACTTTGTGATACAACTTTGTGTTACGACTTTGTGTTACAACTTTGTGTAACAACTTTGTGTTACAACTTCTACATGTAGAGAGAGAATGTGTTACAACTTCTACATGTAGAGAGAGAATGTGTTACAACTTTGTGATACAACTTTGTGTTACAACTTTGTGATACGACTTTGTGTTACAACTTTGTGTTACATGCAGAGAGAGAAGCTCTCCAACTTGTATAAATACCCCATAATGGAATGAACCCCACACTCTTGGGGCATTGTGTTGAGTCTACATTGGTATTCCAAGCATTTGTCTCAAGTGTCCATGCTTCCTTGCACTGCACGTCCAAAAGCATGTCCTAACCTTGCAACCCTTCTCCCCTCTCCTCCAACCCTGCAACCCACCCTCTCCCTCTCCTCCTCCCTCCTCCTCCTTCCTCCTTCTCCTCCTCCTCCCTCCTCCTCCTCCTCCTCCTCCTCCCTCCTCCTCCTCCTCCTCTCTCCTCCCCCTTCCTCCTCCTCTTCCCTCCTCCTCCTTCCTCCTCTCTCTTCTTTCACCCATGCTCGTACACCTTCTTCCTCTCCCACTCCTATGCTTTCCTAAACCCTTAAACTCCATGATCCACGAGGGAGACGAGTTCTCCACCATGTACTCTACTCTGAACCTTGGATCCTCCTTCTAACCCTGGACTCCTTCTAAACCTTGGAACCTCCTTCTAAAACCCTGGAACTCTTTCTGAACCCTGGAACCTCCTTCTGAACCCTGGAACTCCTTCTGAACCCTGGAACTCTTTCTAAACCCTGGAACTTCCTTCTGAACCCTTAAACTCCTCCTAAACCCTACAACCCCCAATGAAGGTGAATGCCTTCATTACCTCAACAAAGATGGTTTACGTGCCTTTTACACATGCTTACACTTTGTTTGCTTACCACACTTAAGCCTACGTCTCTCACCGGAACACGACTCGAGGTCCTAAGCTACACATATACTACAACCGACAATCCTAATATATCTGTAGGTGACAAAAAGCCTCGGAACCCTGCAACATAGAATACCCAGCTCTTCCTACGAAAGCAGTAGGAAAGAGCCAACATTTGGCGCCGCTGCCGGGGAGACTAGCGTCTCAAGTAGTGAGTAAAACATACGTAGGTATGTGTAAAACAAGACACTACTTTGAACTTTCACGAAGATAACACTCAAGGGCAAGGAGAGTAAAATTTTTTTCCAATTCTAGCCAAACATATCAACCCCAAACATCCACTTTGGGTTACTACCTTAAGAAATTTTCTTAATTTCTTACATAGAAGCCACATGATAAACAATCAGGCTAGGTAGTGGACACGGATGCGTAGAGCTTTCAATTTCGATCATTTTACCTTTTTACAGAAAAGCAAACCGAGCTCTCCATAACGAGTTATGGCTCGGGAAGATTTTAGGGTTAAACCCTAAACCTAAACCCTAAACCTAAAATCCAATCCTATAAAAACCTACTCCACCCCCCTCATTCTTCATCTTTCACTTTTTGCCTCCATTCTCTTCCTCATTCCGAGCCCCACGCAAGACACTCCTCCCTCTCCATCGACCACCCCCTTACTCCTATCCTCGCAATGTAAGTGACATCGAGCCCTTCTCGCAGCGATGACCTAGCCTTCCACCCACCGTCCATTGTTCCGTAACAATCCCGTTACATCGAGAAAGACTTGGAGAGCGTCAGGTAACCACTTCTCCTTGCTTTTCAATTTCCGTCTTTCAGTTTTTTTTGTTGCTCTTTTACCCCTCTCCCCCTCCACCACCACCTCCCCCTCTCCCCCTCCCCCTTCATCACCACCTCCCCCTCTCCCCCTCCCCCTCCGCCACCACTTCCCCCCTCCCCCTTCATCTCCACCTCTCCCTCTCCCTCTTCATCTCCACCTCCCCCTCTCCCCCTTCACCTCCACCTCTCCCTCCCCCTCCCCCCTCCACCACCATCTCCCCCTCTCCCTCCACCACCACCTCCCTTTCCCCCCTCCCCCTTCATCTCCACCTCCCCCTCTCCCCCTTCATCTCCACCTCCCCCTCTCCCCCTCCCCCTCCACCACCATCTCCCCCTCTCCCTCCACCACCACCTCCCTTTCCCCCCTCCCCCTTCATCTCCACCTCCCCCCCTCCCCCTCCACCACCACCTCCCCCTCTCCCCCTCCCCCTCCACCACCACCTCCCCCTTCCCCCTCCCCCTACACCACCATCTCCCCCTCTCCCTCCACCACCACCTCCCTTTCCCCCCTCCCCCTTCATCTCCACCTCCCCCTCTCCCCCTCCCCCTCCACCACCACCTCCCCCTCCCCCCTCCCCATTCACCTCCACCTCCCCCTCCCCCTCCCCCCTCCCCCTCCACCACCACCTCCCCCTCCCCCCTCCCCCTTCACCTCCACCTCCCCCTCCCCCCTCCCCCTCTCTCTCTTTTCTCTCTCCTCTCTCCCCCTTCCCCCCCTCTCTCTCCCCCTTTTCCCCTCTCTCTCTCCTCTTTTTCCCCCCCCCTCTTTCTCTCACTCTCTCCTCTCTCCCCCTCGTTCTCTCTCCCACCCCTTCTCTCTCTCTCCCCCTTACCCCGGTCACCCCCCCACCCCCCTCTCTCTCCCCCTCCCCCTTACCCCGCTCAACCCCCACCCCACCCCAACCCCCTCTCTCTCCCCCTCCCCCTTACCCCGCTCAACCCCCACCCCACCCCACCCCACCCCACCCCCCCTCCCGCGGCGGCGCTCCGCAGCGCCGCCGTCCGCTTTCCCCCCGCCTGCACGTGCCACCCTCGCCCTGCCCTGCGGCGCGGCACGGCGCCGCCCCCCGTGCGCCACCCCTCGGCCCCCGCGCCACCCCCCGCTCACAACCCCCCCCGCGCCAACCCCGCCCTCCCCCGCCGCCCCGCGCACCCCCCAGCCCGCGCCACCACCCCCCCTCCCCGCCCCGACGGCGGCACACACAGCGCCGCCCCCCGCTCACAACCCCCCCCCCCCCCCGCGCCAACCCCGCCCTCCCCCGCCACCCCGCGCACCCCCCAGCCCGCGCCACCACCCCCGCGCCGCCCCCCCGCGCCACCCCCCCGCGCAACCCCCTCGCCCCCCCCACGCGCCCCCCTTGCCCTCCCCCGCCGCCCCCCCGCGCGCCACCCCTCGCTCCCCGCGCCACCCCCCGCCCTCCCCCGCGCACCCCCCAACCCCCCGCCCCCACGCACCCCCCACCCCCGCCCCTGCGCAAACCCCCCCACCCCCCGCGCAAACCTTCCCCCCCATTTCGAAACCAACCCCCCCCTCCCCCCCCCCCGGGCGCCGCCGTCGGGCAGCCACCCCCACAGAACCTAACCAAAAAAAAAAAAAAAAAAAACCTAACCTAAAACTAACCTCAGGTTAGTGACTAACTGCGGTTAGGTTAGTTTATTAACCTACGTTAAGTTAGGTTAGTTAGTTAACCCTATGCTAGTTAGTCTAACTCAGTTAGGTTAGGATAACTAGGTTAGGTTAGTATTAACCTACGGTTAGTTTTAACTACAGTTAAAGTAGGTTAGTTAAACTAGGCTAGGTTTGGTTACTTTTCACCTAGGTTAGTATTAAACTACGTTAGGTTAGTTTTAACCTTAGCTCAGTTAGTATAACTGAGAGTTAGTTACCCTAACTAGGTTAGTTGAACTAACTGTGGGCAGTTTAACCCTAACTAATTAGGCATTGAACTTAACTTCATCTAACTAGATCAACTTGGTTTCAACCCCTCGGTTGGACTTAAAGTCCATTCACACCATAATTAGGACCCCCCCAACCGCCAAATTTACCCCTCCTTTAACCCCTCGAAACTGATCCGTTTGGGACCCAAATTGAACCCCGTTTGAACCCAGATTTCACACACGGAAACACCACATTACGGGGTATTTTTCCAGCCCATTGCACACCATTTCGGCATCTCGGGCACACGTTCATTCGTGCCCCCGTGTGGGCCTCATTTTGCACAAATTCACTCGTATTTTCACGCCGTGACCTTCGATTAACGATCCGTCTACACCGGCACATTTCCCTACACACGTAGGACAATCTTAGGCACATTATTAACACGACGGTCCCTACACAAACTAACATCACTCTAACTCTCCTAACAACACCACCTCCACAAACGCCCTTGGGGTAGCGACACCCTTGGCAAATCACGCACCATCTGCATGCAGTTACGTTCCGGCCAACGACTTCGACTCCAACGCTCGCTTCATCTGCAACTAACTCCACTGCAACAACCGCCCCCGCCTATCCTTTACCCCGACTCCCCCCCTGAGATTCAACAACTTCCTTTAACTCCTCCACGCCCCAACATGGCTGGACGCCGTCATGAGCATGATGGGGATATCGAGCTCGATGCTGAGGCTGACAACTTCTTCAATCGACGAAATCACAACAATCAAGGCCGACGCCCCTTGCGAAAACTGGAACTTCCCAAATATAATGGTAGGGGAGACCCAGCTCGCTTCCTCCAGCATTTTGATGCCACATGTCGAGCAGGTGGTGATCAATCCCATGAAACCAAGGTGGCTTGGTTTCCAATGGCCTTAACTGATGAGGCGTCAGAATGGTACCTTGACCTTCTCGTGGAAGAACGTGCCACATGAGACCTACTTCAAACCGAATTCAAACGTCGCTTTCAAACGGAACGGCTACAAGATGATCCCGCTCTCCAACTCAGCAAGATCGAACAAGGCCGGAGGGAAGATGTACGCACATACCTGGGAAAGATGAAGAGATTGATTGCCAAATGTGACCCACGCCCAGATGCAAAGTACCTCACGGCATGGTTCATAGCAGGACTCAGAAAGAAAATTCGCAAGGATATGAAAAAGATAAGTAGCTATGAAACATTCAGTGCTGCTCATGCGGCAGCCATTGACATCGAAGATGGCATGACAGATTCAGACACTAGCAGTGATGATGCCAGATCAAATACACGAGATAAACGCTCGAAAAAAGGTAAATCAAAGGACACTACCGAAACATCCAATGAAGATCGCCTAGAGGCCATGACCTTGAAGTTGAAAGAAGATATGATGCAGGCCATGGAACAAAAACTCCACTTGTCTCAGCCGCCAACTCAAACATATCCACGGCGAGAAAATGTCTGTTGCCCACACTGCTTAGCAAATCATACAGCAAATGAATGCCCAGTCCTAAGAGCAAGGATCACTGCACAAGCAAATCCACCGCCACGGTTGTGGTGCCATATCTGCGTCGTCGGCGGCCATGATGAGAATAGTTGCATCTTCAACATGCGCAACAATCCGCCTCGACCACCACAATACCAAGCGGTACCCATGCCAGTATACAGGCAACCCAGCACTTGCACAAGCGCCACCAGCTCCGAGGCTAAATCCTGTTCCCGTTCGGACACAAGTCCCACAACTACTCAGGAATCCGAATCCACGACCGTATCCAAGAGCACCAAATCCAGCTCCTCAGGCAGTTCCCATACATCAATTACAAGCCGAGGAAGTAGACTTGCTATTTGAGTATGAAGCAGAGTACCCAGTGTACTATGTAGAAGGTGCAGAGGGTCTAATACCAGTCTATGCAAATCAAGTGCGGCCCAACACATTTCGAGCACCAATCAAGTGTTACGGTTGTGGAGAAAATCATAGGATCGCAGAGTGCCCTCATCGTGGTAGCCCCGCTACTTTCCAACCACTTTGCAGAGATTGTGGCATAAGACATGCCTGTATGGATTGTCCCATGAAAAATAAGGTCCCAGAACAAACAGAGGTTAAGCCTGACGTCCCCATCGGCATCATTGGGGTGGACCATCAAAGTCTGGGTCCGGCAAGTCTAAGGTCACAGCCTATCAATGTAATTACACGCCAACAGAAAGAGGCCACGAAGGACCCTATCATTCCAATCCAACCGAAGCGACTTCTGAAAAAGAAAGCACAAGTGCCTCCACCTCCGCCAAGCAATGCGCAGCCGAGCTCATCCACATCAACTACCGAGCCTCGAATAAAAGAAGCCTCATTCCCGAATGCAGAGGTGGAGAAGGCTCGTTTTCAGGTACTTCAGCAATGGGTCCAGAATGAACAAGCTCAATTTGAGGCTCAGAAAAAAGCTCAAGACCCACTCCATGACTTGGCCCCACAAAGTATTGATACTGTACTTGAGCCTTTGTTCCAACAACAAACTCCACAACAGAATGTACCGCCACGTCAACTTGAAGGAGCTGCACTCTCTAGCATCCTGAGTTGCCCTGTGTCAATCCCCATCGGAATCCTCTTACGAAATTGTCCCAATCTCTGGGAGAGTTTCAAAGGATGGATTGAACTCGCAAATCCCCCTCCACCTATAAACGACATTGAAGATATCCCTGTGCGGATGGGTGAGAGAGATGACATACACACCATCACTGTGCCTTTGATCCACAAAGCATATAATGAAGTCCAAGCCATAGTGGATGGTGGAGCAGGTGTCAATGTCCTATCAAAGGAGCTCTATGAAGAATGAGGTCTCCCACCAATGCAAAAGGCTAATTTCAACATACGCCTTGCCGATGATTCACGGGCTAAACCCTTGGGAATAGTGAATGGCGTGTCCACAAAGATCGCAGGAGTCCGCTTTTCCCTTCAATTCACAATCTTGTATATCCCCAAAAAATCCTATCAAATCTTATTGGGACGTCCTTGGTTACGGGAAGCATCAGTCCTCCATGACTGGGGAACTAATAGATTGACAATCCAGAATCGAGACACTGCAGTCAGGGTGAATGTGGAGACAGGAGCTATTAAACCAATTGTTCCTAGAGCATTGGATGACACATCTTCCACGACACTCTCGAGCAAATCAGCTCCCTTGCAACAGCATGCCATAGCAGGTGACTCACAAAGCAATGTCAATAACTGGATACAAACATTGGCAACCATCGACAACTGCCATTCATTAGACCCCATTTTCTCACAGATAGATGTTAATGCACTACAGGTCGATCCTCCACCGACACATGAAGAACCAATCGATCTAGAGATGCCATTCTTTATGGCTGACCTCGAATGGGATAATGAACCTGAAGAAGGTACCCATACCAATGATGACTCAGATTTTCCTTGGGACCTTGAAACAGAGGCTGTGAATGCTGAAATTGAAAATCAAATCTTTGATAATGACCTAGCCATTCTGCATGCCCTAATGGCAGTTGAGCTCCCAAAAGTTGAACCTCCACAGTTGAATAACAGCAGAAGATCCCGCAAGAAAGCTGCAGGAGGAAATCGCAGAAAAGCCAAGGCCGAGCACTTCAATGAATTCGAACGAGTCCAAACAAGGATTGTCGAATTGTACCTTGCAAAGGCAGTTCCCTCAAAATCAATACCACCACCTCTTGAATGGTCCCCTGAGGGACTGGAAGGAGTATGTGCAGCACATGAACCCTTACTTGGAAACACCTTACCAGTGGAAAAGTTACCCCACAGTTCCCAACGTAAGAAGTTTCGGAAATATAAGCCACATGTGCGGATGAAGCTCGATCAAGAGACTTCAGAAAAAGAAAGAAAAGAAGAGCCTAACAAATTACTAAATGCAACTATGCCACCCAGTACACATGACTCATGTCAGGCTAGTTCAACCCCATCAGAGGCCGATCTTCGAGAAGTGCCGGAATACTTTAAGAATTATACAAGTGGCAGTGCACCAATAGCAATGCCAAGACCAATCAGAGAATCTGAAGTTCAAGAAACCGATAGCATTGGAGAAACTCCAATCTATGAGGGACCGGCAAAAACACGCACAATAAACCTCGCCCTTGAAGGGGAGGAAGAAAAATTGGTTTTCATTGGGAAACAGCTCCGTCAAGAAGATGAAATCAAACTCAAAGACCTCCTAATGGAATACCGTGACTGCCTAGCATGGTCATACAAAGAGATGAAAGGAATTTCACCAGAAGTGGCAGTGCACACGATACCTATAAGGGAAGGTGATCGCCCTAAGGTATGTGGACCTTATCGCACAAATCCTAAATATGGCACCATGGTTTATGACGAGTTGGAAAAACTCCTAGATGCCGGATTCATCTACGAGATCGAGCACACTGATTGGGTTTCCCCCATTGTCATTGTACCTAAACGCAACAAGAAGCTCAGAATATGCGTGAACTTGAAAAATGTAAATGCCGCCACAATAAGGGATCACTACCCCCTACCCTTAACCGAAACAGTGTTGGAAAAGGTGGCAGGATCCGAAATATATAGCTTCTTGGATGGCTTCAGTGGCTATAACCAAGTGCAAATTGCTCCTCAAGACCAATCAAAAACAGCATTTGCTACTGAATGGGGTATTTTTGCATATAGAGTCATGCCATTCGGCCTTTGTAATGCCCTAGCCACATTCCAACGAGTCATGTTCACAGCTTTCAAGTCATTTTTGAATAAGTTTTTACAGGTGTTCTTGGATGATTTATGCATCCATTCAACCAAACAAGACCACTTCAAATGTCTGGAAGAAGTACTAATCAAATGTAGGGAGTATGGCATCTCCCTAAATCCCACAAAATGCCAGTTCATGGTCACCCACGGAGTTGTTTTGGGACACATCGTCTCTCAACATGGGATTGCAACTGACATGGACAAAATCAAAATCATCATGGAATTGCCTCCTCCTACAAATTCCAAAGGTGTACAGGTCTTTATGGGACATGCCGGCTATTATAGAAGATTTATATTGCGGTATGCCATGATAGCTAGACCACTTTACAAATTATTAGTGGAGTTCTTATGGACCGAAGAGTGCGACCAAGCCTTTGAGCTTTTAAAGTGGCGCCTAATCACAGCACCCATCCTTATATCTCCCAATTGGGATATTGATTTTCATGTTCATACTGATGGATCCCAGTATGCAATTGGGAGTGTGCTTTGTCAACCTGGTGAACATAAGAAAGACTACCCCGTCTACTTCGCCAGTCGACAACTCAATGATGCAGAGATCAACTATACCACCACAGAAAGAGAAGCCCTAGCAATGGTGTATAGTGTAAAGAAATTTCGGCACTATCTACTCGCAAATGATTTTGTCTTCTACACCAACCATCAAGCCTTGCTTTATCTTGTGAACCGTCCGTGTACCACAGGAAGAATCACCAGATGGCTCCTCTTGCTGCAAGAATTCAACTTCAAAATCGTGGTCCGCAAAGGTGCCCAACACTACATTGCCGATCACATGTCTCGAGTCAAGACAGGAGAAGAAGCCATTGGAGTAGAAGACGATTTACCAGATGCCACACTATTTCAAATAGATGCTGTTCCAGAATGGTGTGGAGATATCATTGGGTACTTGATGGCAGGAAGACCACCCCCTGACATGAAAGCAGTAGATGCCAGAAAATTGATTCTAAAAGCTGCACCCTATCAACTCATTGCAGGACAACTATACAAGATGGGCAAGGACCAGATATTAAGAAGATGTGTAATGCCTCATGAGATCCTGCCAATCCTGAGTGAAGTCCATGAAGGCATTGCAGGAGGACACTTCCAAGGGGAAGCCACAGCAAGAAAAGTCCTCCTCGTAGGCTACTGGTGGCCAACACTGTGGGCAGATGCCTATGAATATGTAAAAGGCTGTGATGTATGCCAACGGACTATTAAACCACAACACAAAGACTTCAATCCCCTAACAACAGTTGTTGCACAACAACCATTTGAAAAATGGGGGATTGACTATGTGGGTCCCATACATCCAGCAGCAAAAGGAACACAGGCACGCTACATCATTGTGGCCACTGATTACTTTACAAAATGGGCTGAAGCTAAAGCAGTCAGAAAGGCAGATGCCAAAAGCACAGCAAGATTCTTATACGAACATGTGATCACCCGATTCGGATGCCCCCTTGAAATTGTGTCGGATAGAGGCACACATTTTGTCAATGAGGTAATCCAAGAACTCTTGTCTGGCTTCATGGTCATCCATAGAAAAAGCACACCCTAGCAGAATCCACAAACAAAATCATATGCAATATCCTCACCAAGGTAGTAGAACCACAACGTTCTGATTGGGCAGAGAAATTGAATGCAGCCTTATGGGCATACAGAACCACATTCAAGGTCAGTACAGGGAACACACCTTTTCAATTGGTGTATGGCCTTGAAGCCGTGGTTCCACTTGAATTTGTAATACCAAGTCTACGCATCGCAGTACAGGAACGAATGGGTGATCATGAGTCCTTGAAAGAAAGGCTCTGTCAGTTGGAAAAGCATACAGAGACAAGACTCGTTGCCTATCATGCCATGACAACAGAAAAACGCCGAAGAAAGGCATGGTTTGACAGGAATCCGAAATCTAAAGACATCAAGGAAGGCGACTTAGTCCTGTTATACAATGCCAAAGTACACAAGGGAAAACTGAAGTATCTAGGTCAAGGACCCTACCGAGTACGAAAGATGAATCCCATCGGAGCTGTGCTACTTGAAACACTAGATGGAGTCCAATTCAACACAACAATAAACGGGAGCCGACTGAAGCACTACTACATCAACACGCGAGCCATCCCCGACAACAACGAAGATTTGGGAAACCAAGTCTTCCTTAGTTAGGATTAGATTGTATCACAAGCACTCACTCGCATATGCACGTTTTGCACATATAGTTTGCACTAGATTGTTACACGCACATTCACTGCATATGCACGTTTTTTGCACATTAGGGATGTTTGAGTCTTAGTTTCCCTATCAAATCCCACAAATAAGCATATAGTTAGACACATCACATGCACTCACATGATATTGCATAGGTTGCATAAAAAATAGTATCACACACTTTCATTCCATACTCTCAAAGCATGCAATGAATTCACAAGCAGTACACGAAGCTATGCCAAACTCAAGATGAATTGGCAAAAGAGTCAGTAGCCTCCGCAACGAGACCCCCGCCAAACATCACAGCCGTCTCCTATATGCAAAAATATCAAACTTGCATACTGATTATCTACAAGCTCAATGCTACGGGTGCAATCGCATCCAACATGTATGCAAGATAGCAAGAAATGCGAGCCTCACCAACGAGACCCCCGCCAAACCTCTTCCCAAGAAGATTCGATGGCAGAGTCCGCAACCTCAACAACGACATCCCCTCCGATATTCACAGTCATCTACCCCTCCTTAAGAGGAGATAAGCTTCTTGACCAACATCCTTTTATACCAATCCTCAACAACGAGACCCCCGCCAAACATCAAAGCTGTCTCCTATATGCAAAAATATCAGAGTTGCATACTAATTCTCTACAAGCTCAATGATAAGGGTGCAATCGCATCCAACATGTATGCAAGATAGCAAGAAATGCCAGCCTCAACAACGAGACCCCCGCCAAACCTCTTCCCAAGAAGATTCGATGACAGAGTCCGCAACCTCAGCAACGAGATCCCCTCTGAAATTCACAGCCATCTACCCCTCCTTAAGAGAAGATAAGCTTCTTAACTACAGACTACGCAGATATGGTGCAAAAGCATTACCGCAGGACCGACTCGCATAACACAAAAGCTAAACAGCCACTGGATTATACACATGGCATTCCAACTCTGAAATCAAAATAAGCCATAACCCGAGGACGGGTAATAAAATGGATCCGGGAGTATGTTGACTCTGTGCCAACATGAACTTATGTGATACAACTTTGTGTTACGACTTTGTGATACAACTTTGTGTTACAACTTTGTGATACAACTTTGTGTTACAACTTTGTGATACGACTTTGTGATACAACTTTGTGTTACGACTTTGTGTTACAACTTTGTGTAACAACTTTGTGTTACAACTTCTACATGTAGAGAGAGAATGTGTTACAACTTCTACATGTAGAGAGAGAATGTGTTACAACTTTGTGATACAACTTTGTGTTACAACTTTGTGATACGACTTTGTGTTACAACTTTGTGTTACATGCAGAGAGAGAAGCTCTCCAACTTGTATAAATACCCCATAATGGAATGAACCCCACACTCTTGGGGCATTGTGTTGAGTCTACATTGGTATTCCAAGCATTTGTCTCAAGTGTCCATGCTTCCTTGCACTGCACGTCCAAAAGCATGTCCTAACCTTGCAACCCTTCTCCCCTCTCCTCCAACCCTGCAACCCACCCTCTCCCTCTCCTCCTCCCTCCTCCTCCTTCCTCCTTCTCCTCCTCCTCCCTCCTCCTCCTCCTCCTCCTCCTCCCTCCTCCTCCTCCTCCTCTCTCCTCCCCCTTCCTCCTCCTCTTCCCTCCTCCTCCTTCCTCCTCTCTCTTCTTTCACCCATGCTCGTACACCTTCTTCCTCTCCCACTCCTATGCTTTCCTAAACCCTTAAACTCCATGATCCACGAGGGAGACGAGTTCTCCACCATGTACTCTACTCTGAACCTTGGATCCTCCTTCTAACCCTGGACTCCTTCTAAACCTTGGAACCTCCTTCTAAACCCTAGAACTCTTTCTGAACCCTGGAACCTCCTTCTGAACCCTGGAACTCCTTCTGAACCCTGGAACTCTTTCTAAACCCTGGAACTTCCTTCTGAACCCTTAAACTCCTCCTAAACCCTACAACCCCCAATGAAGGCGAAAGCCTTCATTACCTCAACAAAGATGGTTTACGTGCCTTTTACACATGCTTACACTTTGTTTGCTTACCACACTTAAGCCTACGTCTCTCACCGGAACACGACTCGAGGTCCTAAGCTACACATATACTACAACCGATAATCCTAATATATCTGTAGGTGACAAAAAGCCTCGGAACCCTGCAACATAGAATACCCAGCTCTTCCTACGAAAGCAGTAGGAAAGAGCCAACAATTTGACTCTATTGCAGAAAAGCAAAGGCAAAGAGGGGATGCCGTAGCTTCTTCTCATACTTTGTATACTCTTTGGAAGAAGAACTTTGGATATGTTAAAATCCCAAGGAGGCAAAAAATGTCAAAGTGCAATGTCTGTGATGATTTAAAGCGAGCGATTGAGAGTGCAACATGTCCAAATCAAAGGGAATTATACAAAAAAAACCGAAAATCTCATCATGACCTTATTCGACATTCCAGACAAAAATATGCATTTTGGAAGGAGCAAGCTATTTCGCATCCCGATGACTACATGTACCTTATTGTAGATGGCATGGATCAGAATACAACAACATTCCCTCGTTTTGTTGCCACTCCACCTAAATTACAAGGAAAGAACTTTCTAAAGACACATCTATGTGGAGTGTTAGTGCATGGAATTAAGTTCTTTGCAGATATATGGATTGATTCCTTGCATCTACATGATAGCAATCAAGTTGTAACATCTATTATGAAGGCAATTCGCAATGTACATGCAGAAAAAGGTTGCCTACCACCGACTTTGAGAATATAAGCTGATAATTGCTGGCGAGAAAATAAGAATGTACTCATGTTTGCATTTTGCTCCATGCTAGTTGATCATCGAATCTTCAATGAGGTCGAATGTGGATTTTTGTATGTTGGGAATACACATGAGGATACCGATCAGGTTTTTAGCACAGTCTCAAGGGAGCTTAAATGCAAGGATGTGGAGACAATAGATGACTTGGTAAGAAGATGTGGCAGGCAAGTTGGTGGTCGTAAGGAAAGTACAGTATGTGAGACGCTCGAAAGAATGTATGATTGGAAGAGCTTCATTCTACCTTTCATACAAACGGGTGGTGATGCATTGACAGGTCATACCAATCCACACTACTTTCGTTTTTTTTTTAAAGATGAAAAACCCATAATGCAATGGCAATAGTATTCTCATGATACAAAATGGGAACCTGAAGAACCTTACAGTCTCTTAACTTCAATTCCCAGCAAGGAAAGGTATCCAACATGGGCTCCTATACAAGAATTCAATGAGAGGTCTAACTGTGAAATAGAAGGATTAAAAGCATTTATTACATACAAAGAGGAAATGCTCCGGAGATATCCTGATTCAAAGCCTACTTGGAGAGAACACACTACCACTGTAATTAACAAGACACGAAATTTAATAAAGGACCTTGAGAGAATGCGAGGCTCAAAGGATGTCAAGGAAGAATGCAATATGTTTTGGCCAAATGTTCATAACGATTTGCACCCAGCTCCAGTCTTTGAAAATGAATTTGTATCATTGCTCCCACGTCCATATTGTAGACCGAAGAAGAGAGAGTTTATGCCACAAGTAGATATAGAGGTCGATTGTTTTGTTGTGGTTTGGCCATCGGATGATGAATATGAGAATGTGAAGTTTTGGGTTGCAAAAGTAGTTGATGTGCAAAGAGATGACCAAGGGAGAGCTACAACATTTACAGCGGTATGGTATGAGCCAAAGGGCAGGAAGGAGAATATGGATAACAACACATTGTATACTAATTGTATAATGAAGGAGTGGGTCCCAAATGATGAAGCGGTCTCTCAAGTTTCGACGGAGACAATCATAGTGTCTTGGCATTCAAGGGCAAAGAAATCAAAGAAGCGCATGGGATATGAGGTAGAAGGAAAAATAAAAATACCACAGCAAAGTATTTTGCATATACACGAATTTTTAATGATGCTCGCCATGGAGGAAGTAGAAGGAGACAGCTCAAATGAAGAATGTCCATGATTAAAGCTTTGTATTGAAGTCCATTGAAGGATTTTATTTGGGTACTAGGCAAGAAGTTCAAGACAATTATAATCAGAGTCATCACCTCCTATGTCAAATGAGAGTCAAAATATGCATTGGATGTCATCCAAGGGTCAAGGCTTGGCAAGACAATAGGGAGTTAATGCAGATGGTGCCTGGCAGGGGACTATCACATTGAGCAATAAGACAATGGGGAGTCAATGCACCCAAGGGGCAAGGCTTGGCAAGACAAGTGGGAGTTAATGCAGATGGCACCTGTATTTTGCACTGGATGTCACCCAAGGGTCAAGGCTTGGCAAGACAATAGGGAGTTAATGTAGATGGCACCTGGCAAGGGACTATCACATTGAGCAATAAGACAATGGGGAGTCGATGCACCCAAGGGGCAAGGCTTGGCAAGACAAGTGGGAGTTAATGCAGATGGCACCTGGCAAGGGACTGTTGTGACATTGAGCAATAAGACAATGGGGAGTCAAATTATGCAGATGGCATGAATTGAGCCTCTTTAAGAGCAACAATTTAAATTGTAAACATATGTTCAATCTATATCATTTTGGATATAAAGACTCTAGCTGAGAGCAACGTCTCTCAATGTAATCATATAATAATAGCTATAATTGCTATTATACCTCTTTGGTTCAATACAAAACTTGGGTCTTATGGCATCATGTCTTTTTTCTATTTATTAAAAGTTTTAAAAATTTTGTGCATATTGCGAGTGACAATGTTATTTTCATGAAATATTTAAGTCTCCTTTCATGGATTTATAAATTTATCACGTCAAGGAAAAATATTAAAAATAATTAAATTAACAAATAACTTAGATATAGCTAGAATTTCTAATATAGGATTATTTCAAATTCTTGCATGTTGGTGCAAAAGTATAGATTGAAAAAACAATACTTTTATGTGAATATGATAGTGCCACAAAGTGAACTTTTGATTTGGAAAGAATGTTTTCAGAAAGTAAAATTTTGATTTGGGAAGGATATTTTCACAAAGTAAACTTTTCATTTGGGAAGGATTTTTGGGCTTCATCCAAAAACAACAGAAAAAGTCCAAAATTAATGAAATAGGTATTAATAGTAGCATTCAACATTGCTGTTTGCATTTTGGCTTCTCTGCCATCCAGCACGACCTCTTTGGCTCCCCCCGCCTCTAAAGTTACCACGTCCTCCTCCATAGGACTAGTTTTCTTAAATTTGCTGCATATTCTGATTTCTAGCATGGCCTCCAAATCGGCCTGCTCTACCTTTGCCTCTACCTCTTCCAGCATTTGAGTAGAAGACACTTTCTTTTGAAGTTTCTCCTGAAGAAGATGCACCACCATTTCTTTGCTCTTTAGAAATTAGAAGAGCAATTAACTCCCCAAAATCAGGAAAATTCTCACAGATGGCAATGGATGTCCGGAACTATGCACAATCCTGTCCTAGACCATTAAAGGCCATAGAAACTAAATCATCGTCTTCCACTGGCGACCCAATCGAAGCAAGTGCATCTACAATCTTCTTCACCTTCATATGGTAGTCATTGATGCTCATATTTTCTCTCTGCACATTATGCAACTCCTGCTTGAGCTGCATTTTCCTGGCTTGCGTATTTGTGCTATACATTTTTGTCAAAGTATCCCATGCCTCCTTCGACGTGCTTGCATCCTGAATATGCACAATCATAGAATCTGAAGTACTGATAGATAGCCAGCACATAACTTTTCTGGCTCTCTCATGCCATCCTTTAAATGCCTGCAACTCCTGTTGATTGGGAACATTATGAATAAATGGTTCTTGTTTAGCTCCAGTAATGAACTCCCAATAGCCTTTTCCCTTAAGCAAATTCGTCATTCTAAAATTCCATGCTTGGAAGTTGTTCTTGTCAAGCTTTTCAGTGACTATCTACAAAAGAGCATCAGACGCCATTACAGAACACTGCAAAATATTCTATCACTGCAAAAAACACAACTTCTGCCTCATAAGGGAAATTCTATATTCTCCTGATAGTGTTGTGGAGATTCTCCAAATCTCTAATCCCAATGCCATTAGTAGGGGTAGGAGTACTCCCCATTTCCAATAGCTCTCAGTCCCTTTCCATCTCAGGTGACTATAAATTGTGTATAGTGTTTTGTCCATCACACTGACAACCCTTTCAATTATTCAGGTTCTCTCATGTATAATTGGTGTTTTAAAGTTTTATCAACCCTAAAACTTCCCCTTGCTAATGGATAAAGTTCATAATAAACAATAACTTAGCCAAGTTCCTCCATTATTTTCGGGGGGAATTAGACACGTGGTTATGTCCTTGTTCATCCCCAAGTACCAATTTTTTATTACACTCATCTAGTACTTCTATATTCTCCTGATAGTGTCGTAGAGATTCTACACATCTCTAATCTCAATGCCATTAGTAGGGGTAGGAGTACTGCACTTCGGGAGATCATAAAGTCCATCAATCTTGTCATTCGGATGGCAAGCTTCGCAAGGGTGGTATGCGAGGTCATGCAGGATCTCAACAATAGCCCAATGTCCCAGTATTATATGCATGGAGTTGTGGAGGCTCCATGATGTATTTCTAGAGATGCCTTGCTTGCCATGCAGCATGCAGCTAAGGCCTACCTAGTAGACGTCATGGATGACACCCAACTGGCTGCCATCCATAGGAAAATGGTCACTATGACCACCAAAGACATGTAATTTATTGTCCATCTTAGGAAGCCCAAGGTCACTTAGGGATGTTGTATGATTTGCCTTGGGAGATAGAGTTCATGTACTCTACCTTTAGGCATCAGTCTTGTATGAGTCTCTTTTCAATATAATAAAGTGTGTTTTTTGCATTGTCTTTGTATGTGCAATCTCAAATTTTCCATTGTATTTGCAATCTATTAATTTACTTACATGCAATCTCAATTTACTTACATGCAAAATGAAATAATAAACATCAAATCTCAATGGAACATTAATACTCAATTTTACTTAACATGGAAAAGGCCAATGTCATGATATTTTCTAGCTACTATCTTCTATCCTATCCCTACCATCTACATGTGTGCCTATTAGTGATACTACCTCCTACACGTGAGTGCTATTATTCATGTTTTACATAGCATTTCTTATCTGATACAAAAAGATACCAGTCGCATGGAAAAAGCCCATTAGCGTAGTGTAGCTTTATTTTTGTTCTCGGACACACGATCCGTCCTCTCCATAGTATCATAGCTATTGCAAGGCTAGCTAACGTTATAGAACCCCAGGCTATAGAGAATGAAATTGTGCAACCCTCTCTTCTTCAGCAAGAAAAAAAGGGATCTGAACCAAGCAAGAAGAAGCGTAGACTAGAGTAGCTTGTGCGTTAAAGTGGGTGCTCTTTGTAATACCACTCTATGTCAATAAAGAATACCAATTTAAAATTAATTTCTCTTCCCACTATGGAAGAAGGGTGGAAAAGTGGGATAAAAGTGAAGCTCTCATTGGTGGGGATAAAAGGAGCAAATCGATGGCTAAGGATTTGCATGGAAAGCAAGGGATGGGAATTAAAGTAAGTAGAAAGAGACTACCAAATGGCCATCTATAAGATGGAGGAGCTGGCCTTGGTTCAAGATGATCTTCTGGCTCATCTCTGGTTGTAGAGGGTAGTTGATCGTGTGCACTATGCGTTAGTGTTCTTTTAATTACGGCAGGAGATCCCATCTTATTCGGTTAGTTTTGGTTTAGAGGTCAGGAGGCTGGCTGATTCATGATCGAAATTCTAATAGACGAAGGAAGATCAGGGTTTGTTTGGTTGACAGCCCTACGTGTGGGCTCATATTAATTGCTTGTGCAGTTTTTGTGAGTTTACAGAGTGAGTTGGGAAGAGTAGTTGACACTAGCATTGAGCTTGTCGCTCTTTTAAATTGATGTTGAAGGTGATAAAAGTTTTCCTCTACCGAGTGGATAATGGGTGGTACATCGTCGGCTTTTAGTTCAAGTCTAGGGTGATAGGGAACTATTGTTCAAAGGGTTCCAGTTGCTTTATATGAACTATGAGTCAAGGACGTGGTTGATTCAAAGTTGAATAATTCAAGGGACAGACTGTATGTGATCATAGAGAGCCATCAATTGTAGCTGAGAAGGGTTCTTAATCTCATATAGGTTGCAGAAGCCATTGAAAGAGGATCACAAGGACTTTTGACAAGCCACTTGACTCGATTACAAGCTAAACCAGTGCCCTTGGAGTCCTTGGCTATTCATGGTATTCTCAGCGTGGGTTCTTTCTTAGAGGTTGTGGCAGGCTTTGTCGCAGGGTTGATATAGTTCAAGAAGTCAGCCGACTGTAACATGATGTCTTTGGTTTTAGGCTTGTCCATTTTGAAGGCTTTTCCATCAAGAGAATCTTGGGGCTGTTGAGTACGTGAGTTGGTGAAAACAAGGTCGAATTAGATCAGCAAAGAAAGAGCTGTGCCATTATTTTGTGTAGGCAATTGATTGTCAGTTGCAGTTTTGCTCGTTCTAAATGTTCTTGGTTGTTTGAGGGAGCTCGTGGTTGTTCACAGGAGGCTATTGTTATTGTAGGTGATAGTGGGAGCTAATTCTGTGATGTACGGGGTGTAGAGAAGTTCTAGGAGATCAAAGTGAAAATCATGAAGGAGCTTTGGTGGCTGTTGTTGACGTGAGGTTTACACTGGAGTAGGATTTGAGGTTTCACCACAAACCTGAGGGCTGTAAGAAGGAAATTTGATCGGATCAAGGAAGATTGATGAGGTGCAAATCCACAGCAAAACTGCAGCATGAGGATTGTTGTGAGCTATTTGACGTAGAGGGAGGTTGTTGAAGGTTAGGGGTTAGACGTGAATTAGCTTTAGCCCTTGCATGTATTTATTGGTTGCACCATGGATCTCTACTCGTGGGTGTAAATACATAAGCATGAAGGAATGGCATGGGCAAAGAGCTGAATTTGCTACTCACCAAAAGTAAAATTGGTGCAAAGTTTTTATGGTGGCTTCACCTTTGGTTGTGATGGTATCGAGGTTAGCCATTGGGTAATTCAATAGTCTCAAACATTTCTAAGTATTTAGAGGACCAAGTAAGGAGTTCACATGACGACCAAGGTCCCATTCAGGCTCATTGGCATCTAGTTCATCATTGGCAAGCAAAGTTCTATCTGATCCTACAGGGGGTTCTATTTACAAGTTCTTGATTTCTAAGAGATTGTGATCTCTATACTTTTCATTCATCTTTGTATTTTCTATAGTTATTGGTGGCTATCAGTATATGGAATTTCTCTGTATTTTTCCAGTTCATGGTGTTTTGAGTTCATCTTGGGAGTGTGTTTCCTCTCGGTGTTTTGCAAACGTGACTATTCATCTAGCTATAAAGGCATTTCAGTGTAGCTCTGCTAGTCTCATCATGTTTTTTGTGCCTCCACGGAGGCAATTTCCAGGAAGCTGTGGATCTAGGAAAGGCAAAAGAATGGAAAATGATCAGAATGGAGTAGTTGACCATAGGAGTACAACAAATTTCAAGGAGGGAGGAACAACCTTCTATGAGCGATTTGGTTGCACCAGGAGAAACAAAGAATATGGAGATTGACAGTTTGCATAAAGAAATGCATGAGGTGGTTGACATGTTCAAAAATCTTAGTCTCAATCTTTTGGGAGGTGCAGGAAGAGGGCCCAAGCCACCATATCAAAATCCAGGGAACAGGCAAGATCCAGGAGCAGGTAGAGGAGCTAATCAGAGAAGGTTTGAACCCTATAATTGTTACAATTGTGGGGATTGGGGTCACACTAGTCCAAATTGTGATAAGCCTCCATGTAGAGGAGGAGACATGTTTCCTTTGCCAAGCAATAATAAATTATGACTTGTATTGGATTACAAAATCTTGTAGCCTGGGAGGCCTTGTTTCAGGGTGCGTGTTGACTTTTTTTATCATATCTCCTGTATTACCACACCTTGCACCTTTTAAAACATACATCGTTGTACTTCTAGCCATGCATATGGTATTATATGTGCATGATATTTTTCAAAACCCTCAAACCAGGTGATTTCAAGTCCTATGCAAAGAATCATGGCCATTCGATGTCATTTTCATGGATTGGATTGGATATTTCCTAGTTTCGCACCATGCATCATGCAGGGTCATTAAAAAACATGCATTTGTCAACTTCTAGCCATGCAAATGACATTTGATAAGCATCATACTTTGTGCAAGCAGTAAAATGGGTGAGTTCAAGGCTTGTGCAAAGTATCATGGCCATTTGGTGTCATTTTCATGGCATGGAATGGATATTTCCTTGTTTTTCAGCATGCATCATGCATTAGTGTTCAAAAACATGCATCGGTGTGCTTGTAGCCCTGTAAATGGTATTTGATTGACAAAATACTTTGATCAAGCCCTAAATTGTTCCCTAGTTGTAGGTTTAGTTTCTTTTCCATTAGCCACCTTCCATATTCCCTTTTTCATGAGAATAAATTTCAGTTTGGTTTGCCAAGTGTGAAACCCCTGTCCTTCAAACTTATCTATGAACCAACATGTGGTATCAGAGCTTCAAGTACTAGTTAGAAATGCTTGCAAAAAACATAGGAACCTTGTAGGATTGCTACCTCACTCCACATAGCATCAAGCAGAGGGCATTTGCTGCATAATCAAAGGTACTTAGAAGGATAAGATTCAGTGCAAGTCTGAGGCGAAATGGCACATTGCATCACCCGGGGCAGCAGCATCTTCTCCAACTCCAAAAACCATGTCTTCTTCAAAACCTGACTGGTTTTTCTTTAGTTTCTCCTTATTCCCTTGACCATTTGCCCTCATATTTCACCAAAAGGTAGCCCATAGAATCGCCTAAGTGCACATCATACGATTTTGGGAATGGAGGCTCCAGTAAGTTGAATCGACAAAAATGTTGCGGGATGGAGCGAGTCTCAGCATGGGCTATAGAAGCAATATTCCTTCAATTCCTCTCAGGTGAAAGTGCGCCCTAATTAGGGGAATCTATAGTAAAAGGTCAGGAGCAATGGTGGCTTGTAGGAGCAGAATAGGCTTAAGGCAATTCATGGGAGGAAGGTGGAAGAAAACTCCATTTGGGAAAGAAGAGAGAATCTAGAGGGAATCTTCAAAGAATCTCATGGATTCTCTTTCTAGGCACTAGGATTCTCAGCAAGCTCTGATACCACATGTTGGCTCATAGATGGAGCACTGAAGCACAATAAAACAAAACTTTATTCATGAGTGCTTATATATATAGGCAACTGCCTCCATGTTGGTAGATCCCAGATCCACAATTACCTCCATGATTATCTCAATCAGTCACCTCCTATGATCACTCCAATTCGACACATCACACCAACTTGACATACCTAACTGCCAAGTCACTAGAACCTTCTAGCACACCTACACTCACACACTCCTTGCATAGGACTCCAAGCCCATAGGCACACACACACACATACATCAATTTTGTCCTTTAGTATCTTGGACTTATGATGTCATTTGGATGGCTTGGAATGGATATTTCCTCATTTTTCACTATGCATTATACATGAGCATTGGAAACCTTGCATCGTTAGCTATGCAAATGGTATTCAATGGACATGATACCCTTTACAAGCTTTAAATTAGGTAATCTTAATGCCTTTGAAAACTATCATGTCCATTTGATGTGATTTGCATGGCTTGGAATGGATATTTCCTAGATTTTCATCATGCATCATGTATGAGCATTGAATAAGATGCATCATTTTGTTTCTAGCCATGAATATCGTATTCAAAGGCCATTATACTTTGCAAAATTGTGTGAAAAGTAATATGTCCATCTGATTTCATTTGCATGGCTTGGAATGGATATTTCCAAGGTTTTCACGATGCACCATGCATGAGCGTTGTAAAACATGGATTGGTGTGTGTCTAAACATGCAAATGATAGTGACTCGGCATGATATGTTGCACAAGACTTAAACTACGAGATTTCAAGGCCTGTGCAAAGTATTATGGCCATCTAATGTCATTTTCATGCCTTGGAATGGATATTTCCTTGTTTTTCACCATGCATCATCCATGGGCATTGAGAAAGTAGGATTCCTAGATGGGGTTTGGACTTTCTTGCATCTATGCACCATGCATTGTGCATAAATTGATAATTTTGCATGTCCATCCGCCCAAATGTTTCCCTACCAATGTGAAAATTTGTGAGCACATGAAAAATAATTTAACACCCATGAAAATTTGCATGGCCATGTGACACTCTAGACCAGTCCATGATGATTCACAAATGAATTTTCATGCACGTATACACTACACATGTGCACAAATGGGGAGTTTTGCATGCCCACCGACCTCTATGTTCCTCGATTGATACAAATCTTTGCGTAGAAATGAAATCTACTCTAATTAATGCCCTAAAAATTTTGCACAGCCATCTAAGACTCGTCCACCATTCCATGACGTCCACACATGTGAATTCCATGCACCCAGGCACCATGTAGGTGCACAAATGGGGAATTTCGGATGGCCACTCACACTATGTTTTTTGATTGATATGAAACTTTTCAAAGACATGAAACCTAATCTTATTAACAAATATGCAAAGTTTCATGGCCATCTGACACTTGACCATTCGATGATGGTCCACGTGCAAATTCCATACACCTATGCATCATGGATGTGCACAAACGGGAAATTGTGCATGCCCATCTACCTAGATGTTTCGTGATTCACACAAAACTTTGCGAGGAAACGATATTACTCTAATTAACCCCCTTACAAGGTTGCATGTCCATCTCACATTTGATCATTCCATGATGATCCAAACATTCATATTTCATGCACCTATGCACCATGCATGTGCACAAAATGGGAAATTTTGCATGCCCACCCAACCAAATGTTCCCTTGTCAACATGAAAATTTGCAAGGACATGAATATTACACTCGTACAAAGTTTCATGGACATTTGACACTTGACCATTCCATGATGGTCCATAGATACAATTTTCGTGCACTTACGCGCACCACACATTGCACAAATGTGGAATTTCGCAAGCCCACCCTTCGAGATGTTTCCCGATCGACACAAAACTTTGTGAGGACGTGAAACTTACTCTAGTTAACACCTGTGCAAGGTTTCATGTCCATTTGAAGGTTGAACATTCCATGATGATCCACATGTGTGAATTTCATGCAGCTATACACCATGTAGGTGCACACATGGGGAATTTGGTATGCGCATCCATCCAGATGTTCAACGATCGATATGAAACTTTTTGAGGACATGAAACTTACTTTATTTAACACCCGTGAAAAGTTTCATGGCCATGTTATTCTTTGGACTTTCCATGATGCCCCACAAATATGGTTTTCATGCACCTATGCACCATGCATGTGCATAAATGGGGAGTTTTGCACGTCCACCGACCCAGATGTTTATTGATCAATACAAAACTATGCAAGGAAATGAAACATACTCTAATTGACACCCGTGCAAAGTTGCACGGATATTTGACACTTGACCATTCCATGATGGTCCACACATGCAAATCTAATGCATGTATGCACCATGAATATGTACAAATGACGCCCACTTCACAGAGATGTTTTTCGATCGACATGAAATTTGAGAGGACATGAAACCTACTCTACTTAACATGCATCCGAAGTTGTATGCCATCTGACATCTCTTTATGTGGACCATCGTATGCAAAATTTCATGCACCATGCATGTGCACAAATGGGAAATTTTGCATGCCCATCAACCCAGATGTTTCTTGATTGACATGAACATTTGCAAGGACATGAAACTTACTGTAATTGACATTCCTGCAAAGTTTTATGGCCATCTCACACTTTACCATTCCATGATGATCTAGATAAATGGGAAATTTCACATGCCCATTGACCCAGATGTTTCCCGATCAACAAAAAAGTTTAGGAGGATATGAAACATATTCTACTTAACACCCTTGCATGCCCATCTCATTCTTGACCATTCCTTGATGATCTAGACATGCGAATTTCATGCCCTACACACGCACAAATGAAAGTTTGTGAGGGCATGAAACCTCCTCTAATTAACACTCGTGCAAGGTTGCATGGCCATCTGGCACTTGACCATTCCACCCATGTGGATTTCATGCACTAATGTGCACAAATGGGGAATTTCGCATGTCTGCCTGCCCAAATGTTCGCCTATCAAGAAGAAACTTTGCAAGGACATGAAACTTGATACTTGACCATTCCATGATTGTCCACAGATGTGATATGATGGCAATGTTTATACTTGTTAGGCTTCTCATACTAGTTTGAAATTAGACTAGAACTATTGGAGCAATTGAGTGCATATAAAATTTTTCCTCGAATAACAAACATAGTTACCAAAGAATATATATTGTCACAAAAGGTAGGGCAGCAACGGGAATGTTGGAGCCTTCAAACTTCGTGCGCCTCCTCCTCTAGCACCTCATATGGTACCTCATGAATCTTGAGCCCTTCTGTGCCTCTTCATCATGTTTACGTATGCATCCCTCATTTGCCTCAGAAGCTTCACTGGTGAAAACGCCTTGATCCTGATCTTACGACCAATCTTGATCCTCCAACCCTTCATCCTAAATGGGTTTGTATATATTCTATTTTTTCAACTAAATCTAGTGTATAGTTAGTCATTTGTGGTGTCCTCTCTTGCTATGCCCTCTCTCCTCATCTCCACTCTTCAACTCTCCCACTTCATATTTTGTCATGGTATCAGAGCATGGTTCTGCCTTCTGCTGAGGCGTCATCCTTGTGAGAGAGATTGATTGACCGAGAAATTGAGAGTTTGTGTTTATTCTTTCACTTCCGTTGAGTGATAGAATTTTCATTTGTCTGAGAAAATTTTATGTCCACTTTTTTAAGTGTTTGTGAAAGATTTTCGTTCTTCTATAAGAGAATTCCATTCTTGAGAGATTGAGAGATCTATGGTGAGAGAGAGTGTTCTTCTTCCTTTGTACTTTGAGTGAGAAAGGAAAGATAGGGAAAGTTCAAAGAGATAGGGAGAGTCTTATCTCTGCTACAACAAGCAAAACTCATGCAAGATCTCTTTTCAAAGAGAGAGAGTTATGTTTGGAGCTGAAGTCTTGAGAGAATTACAGTCTCTCATGTAAATGAAGTAGGTCTTCATCAACACCTTACGAACAACTCCAATCTCCATCGACTGGCAACCTACGAACAACTCCAATCTCCAAGGCGACCACACCAGATTGATTGTTGTGAGCCAGCTTCCAAAGTCACCTCGCATGCGAGATTTAGGCATGCCTTCCACCATGGGCAAGCCAGTCGCACGCCAGCGACAAACTCTCCACACCATCACGGAGACTCTTCATCAACAACCTTTTGCCTTATGGGATCCAATGTCCAGCCTCAACGGCTGACAGCGCACGCAAGCTCTTGCTACAGTAGCTCCACAACTCGGCAGCCTCTCCATCAACCTTCATAGCGCATAGCCAACCGGCACCAGTGCTAGCACTTCAACCTTCAGATCACACCCGTGGCTTCTACCAAGAGGCAGTATTTCTCGCACAAAAGCACCTTGTTAGAGGCCTTTGCCTCAATTACTCCGAATCTGTTGTCTCATAGCTTGGAGCGGTGCTGTAGCAGGTGGGTGCTGCAGCGAGGTAGGCTCATTCAATCTGTTCTCATAGTTGTGTGATGAGTGATATTCCCTAAGGCTGCATAAGCTTCGATCGCAAGTTCTCTGCAAATCATCTGTGGCTTATTTCCAAGCACAGCTCATCGAAACTCTTGGCCGTCGCTACGTCAACCTTCGTCACCATTGCAGAGTTTTTTTCACAAGCTCTTTCTAGCTTCGGACACGTGGTGTGTATGCCATGTCATCTTATCTCCAATCCAAGGTTGATTCACACACTGCCACGTGGCAAATCTTATTTGCCATGTCACCACCAAATGCCACATCATCATCGATTGCCACGTCACCTTGTCAACTCATTAGCCATGTCATCTATCACGTCACATGTGCCACATCATGTGTGCCACATCATCTGTCACGTCACCTTTGTTGACATCATTATCTGCCACATCATCAGTGTCATGACAGTGTACCTCTGCAGGCACACACAGTGCTCCACAGTCACTACATGTGACCACTCCTGCCACCTCAGCACATGGCTCCATTGGCACACCTCTTGCTAGGCATAGTGCTACATCATCACTGCATGTGACCACAGTGACACATCATCATTGAGCACCATTTGCACTCCTTTTATCCCTCCACCTAGATCAAGTCGCATCTCTTGCTCCAGGAAGAATTTGAGGATGCTCTAAAAAGAAAAGTTGCTCGATTTTTTGTACTCTACGCGCTCGTCACATTACGCGTACATTTTGGCGCAAGTTACACTCACATTTGAGTCTCGTCGACAAAACCACTTCCTTCATGCACATTCCCCTCTACATCGACGCATCTGATCTAGCACTTAAAGAGAACAAAAGAAAAGAAATTATTTGCTGTTCTTTCATCGATCGACGGTTGGTATAGATCTAGATCAGAGTAGACTAGATCGCCATAGAGAGGACGCTTTGAATTTGCCCAAGTTGTCAATCTAAGCCATGCTCGAAATTCTCGACTAGTATCTACTCGGAGTCAGTCCATACGCTCACATATGGTGTCACGTCATTACATTACCTGAAACCTTATGTTCATCAGTTCAGTGAGCAGACTTCAGAGAGTAGAGGCATTGTAGATTGTTTCGGTGGGCAAATAGCACTTGATTTCACACACACATGCCACTATTGTAAAGCCTATTCGGTTGTCTCACGACATTGTGCACATCATTTAAGCCTTGTCTTTAAAGCCTCTTGGCTATTCCCAACATCATTGCCATAAGCCTTGTAATACAAATCAAATTTTATATATTGCAGTTCTGTCTGCACCAACGGTCCAGAGATTTTATTTGGCACAATCAGTGTATTTGCAGTTGATTCATACAGAGATTTTCACAACACTTTTGAGTACATTTCTTGCAACATGTCTATGACTAGCAACCTCAATCTGGAGGCATCTGCTAAGTTAGAAAACTCTAATTACGGTACATGGAAATACCGAATGGAGATTATTCTTGTACTTCAGGACAAATGGGAGTATGTCGATGAATCTACACCTAGACCATTGGACAATCCAGCCACCAGTAGCTCTACTCCACCTGTTTTCATAGCACCAGCGACGGGATCTATAACGAGATCTACAGCTACACAAACCGTTTTCGCACCTGTAGCAGATCCTGCCATTGTCCAAGCTCACAGGCAGAATGGGATAAGAAAGACAAGTATGCCTATCATCTGATCAAGCAGAATGTGCAAGATGTCATGCTAGGACAGCTCAACACAGTCAAGACATCGAAAGAAGCATGGGATATGTTCGCAGCTCTCTACGAGTCCAAGAACACATCCAAGATTCTCACATTGAGAAACCAGGTCAACTAGAGTTTTTGCAACAGCAGCGAAACCGATCATGCTTATGTACTTCGGATAAAAGACTACAACAATCAACTTGCAGCAGCAGGAGAGACTATGAACCCCACAGAAATGATTCAAGTCATTCTAAATGGACTAGGAAAAGGGATACGAGAATCTAGTCTAGAGTATTACCATCTAACGGCAAATTCCGACACTGGAAGAACTTCAATCAGTCTTACTTGGTGAAGAACTTAGGACTCAGGCTATTCAAGCACGAAAAGGTCATTCTAATGATCAGGCATTCATAGCTTCAGACATAAGCAGAGGCAGAGGCAGAGGTAGAGGCAGAGGTAGATCATTCTAAAAAAGTGGTCATCATCAGTAACAACAACATCAGCAAAGTCAGAATCAGCATTAGCATCATCCTCAGCAACATCAGAATCAACAAAGAGGAAATCATTTCAACTGAGGAAGATTCCAAGGACGAGGGAATGCATCCACCAACGTGTCAAACATCTAGTGCAACTACTATCATAAGTTTGGACACTATGAAAGAGATTGCCGCAAGAAGTAGTACGACCAAGGCGGAACCAATCCAACAGCAAATGAGGAAATTTTCGTGGTAGAGGAAATCATTGTGGTGGACATTCTAGTCACAGTCATTTTGCAAATGAACATGGGAATATGTTTCTTACAAGTGAGGAAATGCAACAGACTGATCCAGTGTACCCAGACATTGATTACAATCTCAAAGAATATTTCAGCTATCAAGTCGACCAAGCGGAACAGGATCCTTGGTATATTGACAGCGGTGCATCATCTTACATGATAAATCATTAGGAATGTTTCACAGAGATGAAACCATTAGAAGGTCAATAAAATGTTATCTACACAGTAGACAATACACCAAATCCAGTTCAAGGGACATGTGTTATTCCTATGAACAATTTTATTGGTATGAAAGGATTGGTGAAAGATGTGCTCTATGTTCCAAAGCTAAGTAAGAACCTCTTGTCAATAGGTCAAATGATGGAACACAATTATCGAGTCATCTTCGACGGAGACGAATGTACTATCAGAGATAAATCCAAAAGAGGTCAGCTAGTAGCAAAAGGTGTCAAGGAAGGACGTTTATACAAAATGCTAGCTACAGTACCAGATAAGCATGCGATGTTAGCTCAACCGTCGTCAAAGAGCTCCAAAAAGCGGCTCTCCGTCTGAGGTCGGTCGGGGCATAGATATTGAGGAAAGGGGTTGTTTAAACGCATCCTTTTGTTGGAAGGACCTTGGTTGATTGCATGGGGTTGAGATTTTAGGAAAGGGGTTGTTTAAACACATCCTTTTGTTGGAAGGACCTTGGTTGATTGCATGGCCGTCACCTTGTGTATAATTCTGTGTATATTTGTTGCTAGTATGGCTACCCCAACCTCTGCTCATATACCCATATACTGTTATGGATAAAATTGTCTAAGGAAAAAGGCATTAATATGTATGTGTGTTTGTATATGTGGCAATAGTATAATAAACTATGGTGTGCATAGGGCCCAAGGTTGAGGTGGCAGGGCATGACCATGTGCCACCCTTCCATGTAAGAGGACCCATAAGGTGTGTTGTACATAATGCATGATAGTAATATTATAAAATGCAAGGTGGCATGGCTCCTCCATGTGCCACCTGAGAGTGCTCTCAACGGAAGCAAGAATGGAAGAAGAAGAGAGAGAGACAGAGAGCCACACAAGTTTTGGTGGGTGCAGAACCACCCTAATCTTCTTTTTCATTCATTTATATATGTGTTTGAGTATTGTACATAACCGGGGTAAAGGCACAGTGACCTTTAACCCCCACAACCTCCCACTTAAAGGACAATGTGCCTTTAAGGGAGAACAACCAGTGAGCATACTATCCAATGCCCATCAATACACGACAATACTCAAACCGCTGACTAGGTAGACTCTTCGTCAGCATATCTGCAGGGTTATCATCTGTACGAACCTTGACAAGCTCTATGCACTTGTCCTCAAGTACCTCCCTGATGAAATGGTGCCTGACCTCAATGTGTTTGGTCTTTGCATGAAAGACCGGATTCCGTGCTAGCTGAATAGCACTCATGGAATCACTATGCAATGTCGGTACACCTGTATGAATCCCCAAATCTCCCACTAGCCGATCAAGCCATATAGCCTCCTTGCAACCCTCTGTGGCTGCAACACACTCAGCCTCTGTGGTAGACAAAGCAACGCACTTCTGTGCACGAGACATCCATGACACTGCAGCACCTGCAAAGGTGAACACATAACCAGAAGTGGATCTCCTACTATCCACATGCCCTGCATAGTCTGAATCTGTGTACCCAAGTACACGCATGTCTCCTTTACCAAAGCAAATGCACATCTCCTTGGTACCCTTCATGTACCTCATGATGCACTTAACTGCCTCCCAATGCCTCTTTCCTAGAGTAGCCATATACTGGCTAACAACTCCCACTGCAAATGCAATGTCTGGTCTAGTAGCTATCATAGCATACATAAGACTCCCAACTGCTGATGCATAAGGAACCTTGGCCATCATGGCCCTCTCCTCATCTGATTTGGGACTATCTGTATGACTCAGTTTCACATATGGAGGCAATGGAGTACTCACTGCCTTCCCCCCCTCCATATTGAAACACTGCAATACTTTTGTAACATACTCTTTTTGTGAAAGCCAAAGGAGTTTCCTACTCCGATCACGCGTGATGCGCATACCAAGAATATGACCTGCAAATCCCAAATCCTTCATATCAAAGGCCTCATGCAACTTGGACTTTAATGCATCTAGCTCATAAGTATTCTTGCTAGCCAATAGCATATCATCCACATATAGTGCCAGGATTATCAGGCTACTATCCTTAGCCCTTTTAGTGTAGAGGCAGTGATCAATTTCACTCCTTCTAAAACCCTGGGACCGAATGAAAGCATCAAACTTTTGATACCATCCTCTAGGCGCTTGCTTAAGACCATAGAGACTCTTCTTCAGCTTGCAAACTAAATGCTCTTTGCCCTTTTCTTCAAAGCCTTCCGGCTGCACCATGTAAATTTTCTCATGCAAATCCCCATGCAAGAAAGCTGTCTTGACATCCATCTGCATAAGCTCCATATCCTCTACTGCCACTAGTCCAAGCATGCATCTAAGTGTGGTCATCTTCACAACGGGAGAGAATATCTCATCAAAGTCCACACCCTTCTCTTGCTTGAACCCTTTAGCAACCAAACGGGCCTTGTACCTAGGCACATCATCACCTGTGACCTTCATTTTGTAGACCCATTTACATGGCAATGCTTTCTTTCCATGTGGCAAAGAAACCAAGTCCCAAGTCTTATTCTTCATAAGTGAACTCATCTCTGATTGCATAGCATACTCCCACTTGCGTTGATCCTCACGCATCATAGCCTCTCTGTAGCAAGAAGGCTCCCCGCAGCATCACATAGTCTACCCCTGGAACAAACCTATTAGGCAGTCTAGTAGATACTCTAGATGATCTTCTCAAGGGCATTTCAGCTTGCTGTTCCACTTGCATATCAGCCACATTTGGCTCATCATTTCCACCAATAGATGATCCATCATCTACCCTTGATTGTATACCTCTGGGAGTACTTGGTGGTACCATTTCTTGCACATTTGTTGGTGCATGGACAGCTTGCTGTCTATCAACATATGCAGGTGGATTCACATCCTGGAAAGTGATTCTCGTCATTTCCACATCCCTCATGGGTGCCTTATGCATCTTCTTCTCATTGAAGACCACATCATGGCTGCGTATGATCTTCTTTGCTTCTGGATCCCAGAGACGATAGCCCATCTCTCCACTTTCACCATAGTGTTGGAATACTGAAAGGAAAGAGTAGAGTTGACACAAATTCAGAATACTTGCTTATAGAATGAAGAAGAAAGAGGTCCTTAAGTAGGCACCTCATACAAGGTCACTGACATCACTGATGACCTCAAAGCTCCACAATCATCTCCTCAATATGCTCCTAGATTCACTCAATCATCCTATGTGGCTTTTCCACCACCTAACTGTGCTTGTGGGCACCTAACTGTGCCTTTAGCACTCACACATAGAAACATAAGGTGTGCCTGAGGCATACACCTTGAGATATCAAAGCTCCACAATCATCTCCTCAATCTGCTCCTAGATTCACTCAATCATCCTATGTGGCTTTTCCACCACCTAACTGTGCTTGTGGGCACCTAACTGTGCCTCTAGCACTCACACATAGAAACATAAGATGTGCCTGAGGCATACACCTTGAGATATCCCAACACATAGCCCAGAAAGATGCATTTCCTAGACTTAGGATCTAGCTTCTTTCGAAGCTCTTTCGGCACATGTGCATATGCCTCACACCCAAATATACACAAATGAGAGTAAGAGGGCTTCTTGCCACTCCATGCCTCTTCAGGAATACCACCATCCAAACTCTTACTAGGTGATCTATTGATCACATGCACTGCAGTCTTCATTGCCTCAGCCCAAAAACCACCAGAAAGACTTGCATTGGAAAGAATGCATTGCAACCTTTCTTGAATGGTACGGTTCATCTTTTCTGCAACTGGATTTTGCTCTGGAGTACGAGGGGATGTGAGCTCCCTCTTAATCCCATGTGTATCACAGAAATGCTGAAAGTCATGAGAGAGATACTCTCCACCATTGTCAGTCCGTAGGCATTTAAGCATTCTACCTGACTGATTCTCAACCAAGGCCAGCCATTTCTAAAATACCTGGAACACATCACTCTTCCGAGCTATAGCATAAGCCCACACTTTCCTAGTTGCATCATCAATGAATGTCACATAGTATTCAGCCCCGCCTAATGACCGTGTAGGCATGGGACCGCATACATCTGAATGCACCAAATCAAGCTTTTTAAACTCTTTCTTTCCCCTTCTTTTATGAGCTGATTTAGTCTGCTTCCCATAGAGACAATGCTCACAAAATTCAAAATCAGAGAAACTTAAATGCGGAACATAACCCAAACGGCATAAGAGTTTCATTCCATTCTGGCTCATGTGCCCCAACCTGCAATGCCACAAAGAAGTGCTTGGCTACTCGGTTATTGCAACAACATGATCAAATACCCTTGATACATGTAAGGGATACAAAGTCCCACACTTGGCACCCCTGGCCAAAAGCATAGAGCCCTTTTGAATTTTCCAACTCTGAAAGCCAAAAGTGGTGTGAAAACCAGCATCATCTAGCTGACCCACTGAAATAAGACTCTTGGTCAACTTAGGCACATGTCTCACATGTTTCAAAACAAATGCAGACCCATTTGCAAAAGAAAACTTTATGTCACCTGCTCCCACTATGTCACATGCATAGTCATTTCCAAGATGCACACAACCTGTCTTTCCACTGTCATAAGTGGAGAACCATTCCCTATGGGGAGTAACATGGAATGAAGCACCAGAATCCAAAATCCAATCCTGGGAATATGCATCATCTGAAGTGGCAAGCAACTCTGTAGATAAACTAGACATGAAGAGAACGTCATTGTCACTATCGTGTGTGACTGCATTGATCTCCTCGATCTTCACTTTTCCTTTTTCCTTCCTTGGACTCTCTTCCTTTTGATTTGCACCCCAATTTGCATTCTTTTTCTTATACTTTTGCTCTCTTTTCAGCTTGTAGCAATCCTTTTTCATATGGCCCTTCTTGCCACAATGGTAACACTCAATGTTCTGTGCCTTGGATTTGCTACGAGACTTCCCTCTTTCTTGGGACTTCCCCCTAAACTGTGATCTACCCCTTTGCACATTTAAGGTTGCATCCTGCTTGTTGCCATCCATAGACTTCTGTCTAATCTCCTTGGCCAACAAGCTGCCCACAACATCATCAAATTTCAGTACTCCACCAGGTGCAGAGTTACTGACAGCTGTACGGAAGGCATCCCATGAGGATGGCAATGAACATAAGAGAAATATTGCCTTAGTCTCCGCATCAAAATTCATCTTCTGAGCCTGAAGCTGGCTGAAAATAATATTGAATTCATTCAAGTGAGAAGCAATGGAGACCCCTTCCTTCATCTGCAGCTCAAACAACCTCTTCATGAGGTAAACTTTATTAGAGGCAGTTTCCTTCTCATAAGTGGCACACAGTTTCTTCCACAAATCTTCCGTAGTCTGCTCATTTACTACTGTAAAATAAACTGACTCTGCAAGATGAAGTCTAATAGTAGACTTTGCTAATGCATCCAACTCATTCCAATCATCCTCAGACATATTTGCAGGCTTAGCTTCAATCCCTGCCAAGGGTTTAATCTGCTTCTTTTGAATAAGCACATCCCTTATTTGTTCTTTCCACAAAGAAAAGTTTGTCCCATCAAACTTTTTAATGCTGAAAAACTCATTTTCAGACATGGAAGAGGATGCCATGATGCAAATAAAGCAAAATCCCAAATGCTAGTGCCTGCAAGAGAGAATCACAACAAATACCAGGTGCATCCAAATGTGTATGCCACAATAGACTGAAATATCACCAAAAACTCAAAGCTCAAAGCATCAAAAGATGCATCTTACTCATGTGCATATACTATGCATCCATATGAGCAAATCTGGCCCAAAAGAAAATGCCAATAAGTGCCAAATGACTCAAGCATAAACACCGTCCACTGGCATATGCATCAATAATATCTCATCCAAGAGAGCATAGCACTATCAGTGCATCACCTGCAATATGTCAAAGCTGTCCCTCAGCATAAAATAGCATCCATGTGCAAAGCGTCCATAAAAAATAGCATCCCACAAGGCAATTTGGGCCTATCAGCGCATCCAACAAGGACCGCAATGCATCCAAATGGCCTATAAATCATCCACTGCAACCCAATGCATACCACGAATGAGCGCACACTCAAACTGCAACCAGAGTGATCTGCATAAGGTATGCTCAAGAAATCATAGTCCCACGGTAATGAGCGCTACTGAAAATAGAACCTGAGATGCCTCAAAACATGGGCGCCATTGCATAATCGGACTCAGCAAGAAAATCTGCAAATATCTCTCTTCTGCCGGAACTCCAAAATCCCAACTGATGAGTGAGAAATGGGAGTCAATACTTATCCACTGCCATGTGGCATAAATCTAAGGTTTCAAAACCTTAGAATGAAAAATGCATAACAGAGAGACGAAATTGAATACACAGAGATCTATAACTCTGAAAATCCTCCACCGAATCGCGCAGAACTGATAGGTAGGGGTTTTTGGGCGTCCGGAACGCAATGGGACGGACGGTTTTAGAAACCATGGTCTCAATCACTGGGTCCAACACACGGACTGAAAAAACGTTTTTGGAAACAGAGCTGTTTGTAAACTCCACCGGAGTGCGAATGATGAGCAACATAGAAGTTTTAGGACCTCCTGAGTCCACTGGAACTGACAGATCTGCAAATGGTTGCTCCAAACTTGAGTTCCAACACCCGGGCAAAAAACGCAGAAACTGACACAGTGAGTCAGAAATCCAATGAAATGATCCCAGATTCAAGAATGAAGGTGTTTCCAAGCTCCTGAAGTAATGTGGACACCAAAAGCAAGCAATAGTTGCCTCTACAAGTCAATACGGAGTCTCTGTCATCGAACGGAACAGGGAAAAGCTCAAAAAACGACTTTTTCTTTGAAACCACTTAACAGGCTCTCAAAACCACTTCGTAAAGCCAAAGTGACTTTTCCAAAGATTCCTCCAAGGTCTCTGCACACTCGAATGCAAGTAAAGTCACCCACAAAGCTTCCCACAAAGCTTCTCCTTCCTCCCACAGAGCTGCTGAGCTTCAAGCATTCACGCACGCTCAGCTAGATCACCCGGGCTCTGATACCAGTTGAGAGTGCTCTCAACGGAAGCAAGAATGGAAGAAGAAGAGAGAGAGACAGAGAGCCACACAAGTTTTGGTGGGTGCAGAACCACCCTAATCTTCTTTTTCATTCATTTATATATGTGTTTGAGTATTGTACATAACCGGGGTAAAGGCACAGTGACCTTTAACCCCCACACCACCCCTCCACCTAGGCTGCATTTGGTGAGATATGGCTCAAAGTCCATGGGAGAAGCAATATAAAATAGGTGGAGATGGCTATTATATTGAGTTATTCCCTCCATATGGGATAGGCCCATGTGGGGGAGGTATAGAAGGTCCAAGAGAGCAAGTTAAATAATGGGGAAAGTAGGATGAGGTGGCAAGATTCCTTGTGCCAACCCTCCACTTGTCCTCCTAGAGGTTTGAACATATTATAAAATTGGAAAGAGACCAAGGGAGTATCATAGACTTGAGATATGGGGCTTGATTTATGTGGAAAATTGAGGCAAAGGGTTGTCGCACACAATTGAGAGTGCGTAACCACCTAGCCCACATGGGAGACTTTTCCACACACACCATGCATGTGGGAGGATACATTAATGGGGAGAGACCCCCTCTTTTGGCTATAAAAGGAAGGGGCTATTCCTTGATGAGACACGCTCATTCTTGTAAAGCCACCTAGCTAGTATTTTGATATTTCCTCTCATCCCTTCTTTCAAATAAAGTATGGTTCTCTTCCCTTGATGTCTCCATCTCTACATTCCTCCTCCTACCATGTACATGCTTCTCTTCCCCCTCTCCTTTTCCCCTTGTGTCATAGTCTCCCTCTTCCTTCCCTCCATTTCTAATTCCTTTTTTCCCTCCTATGACAACCGTTCGCTCTCATGATCTCCTTTTCTCCATGGCCCTTGAGCGTCGCCATGCCTAGCCTCTAGCCTCTGGTCTCGGTTTCTTTTCCGGCTAATAGATTTGGTGTGGCTGCTGGGATACGAATCTCCACGGCTAGTGGAGAATCTTCTACTCGTACGGGTCACATCTACAAAACTATACCATCTGTGCTCTTTCTAAGCTACTGCGCGTGCATTCGATTCACGCGTCTCCTGTGCGACAGTTTTTTTTTGGGCTGCTGCAACTTCTGGTTGCGGATAGTTTTCTGCGTTCACCCGTGCGACAGTTCTCTGGACTGTTGCAACTTTTGGTTGCGGACAGTACTGCATTCACCTGCGCGACAGTTCTCTGGACTGCTGCGGCTTCTGGTCGCGGGCAGTTTTCTGAGCTCCTACAAAATTGTAACAACAGATCCCGCGCCCCCCCTCTCTCTTCTCTTTCTCTTCTCCTTCTCCTCTCCTCTCCTCTCTTTTTATTAAAGAGTAGGATTGGAACCCAAGACCTCCCCCTTCACAAAAGAAAGTCTTATCATTGGGACAACAAGTTGGAAGTGGAAAAAATGTAATGATTTTTGTTCATATATTGAAATCGCGGGAACTGTAACTCCCTAACCGTAGGGAGTTTGCTCTTGCTGTAAAAAGCAAAAATACTTCATTTTATGTGCTCTATCCACATCTCTTGCTAGATCGCCGATTCAGAACTTCTCCAAGCTCACTTCACGGATGCACGCCACATGAGAAGGGTGGACATTTATGTCACTTCTCGACGCGTTTAAGGAGTTGGTGCCTGTTCCTCCGCACCTTAAGACTACCAATGCACGAGATGTCTTCCTTGATCTTCATGTCGACCTTCAACAGCTGATTGTCCAGTGCATTATTGAAGGAGATGACGGGTGGAATGATACACCGTGGATGATTCATGGTGAAGAACTACTGATACGCTGGGAGGATTTTGATTTTACTTCTACTCATTGTGCGGTGATCGAACTACTTGCTGTATGCTATTTTGCATGAGTTTTTAATTACAGTGGCTAGTCGAGATCAAGACTACAAGAGGATGGGTAAGAAGGTGAAGTGGGCTTCAGATTTTATATTGCTTGATTTTCCATCTGGCTATCCACTTGATGAGAGAGGATCCACTCCTACTTGGATTGTCTTACTCGAGGACCATGTGCGGCATGGGCTTACAGTTGCATCAGCTTCTTTGTCTGATAGTGGTTGTTTGGCATGCATATGTCCTTTGGCAGGTAAGGCACAATACCACAATTGACATTTCACATTTTGTGTTTCCATTCTACTAGTTTTAAATAAAATTAATTGCTTGCAGGACAATATATTGGTTGGATGGAACGGTTTGCATATGTCGAGGGCTTGGAGGTTGTCAGATGTGTGATCATTCATGACAAGCTTCCATATGGATTTTGTAGAGAACATGATAAAATTGTTAAGGTAAGCTACCATTCCATGCATTCTATGTTTGCATTCCATGATAAAAGTGTCTTTGACAAATGTCTCCTCGTTAGTCCTATGCATGCTATGTTTGGAAGGATAAGTCCTATGCGTGCTATGTTTGCCATCTTTCATGCTACAATGCTTGCTAGTTGAAGTCAATATACTATACATGTTTTTCTCCATGTGGTTTCCAGATGCAATCTTCAGTATTAGCTCTAATACGTAGAGCAAAGAAGAATCCAACAGTTTTTTGGAAGGAGAGCTTTCCACTTTTCCAACAACTTTTGATTGATCCATGTGAAGATGTCTAGACTCATTACATACCTCCCTCTGCAAGGACAATCGTGCTGATGTCTTCTCAGCTAGCACGAGGTGGACTAGAGAGTAGTAGTTTTTTTGTAGGTTGCATTATGTCTCTTCTTTGTGTTCCTAGAGGGCTGGTTCTAGAGATGGGTTGTGGTACAGCCCCGCTTATGCGTGCTTGTCAGGCCATTGGCAGGCCTTGTTTTTCATTTGATTCAGACAACGGTATTGTGGCTAGCATTGTTGAGCCACTTGTGGCAGATCATTCTCGAAAACGGATCAGGTCACAACATGACGGAGTTTCATAGTGTAAGTTGCATCCTTTTTCTTTCTCTTCCCTTTGCTTTGTTGTCTCAGAATGTCACAGAGAGAATCTTCCTCATTTTGAAACACTTCCATCTACGAGCATTGTAGGAGAGAGGCTACTAAATATAGTGCTTCTATATTTTCTTAAATTACAGTGCTTTCAACTATGCGAAGATGAGAAGTTACTTGCAAAACAACATGCTACTTCAACATGTTGCTTCACTATGCAAAGATCCAGTAAGAAAGCATAGGAGATATCATCGACAAGCAAATAAGAAGCAAGCAAGCAAGTAGAGAACAGATTAAAGCAAACCAAGAGGAAAGCCTCTCTCTTGTAATGCTCATATATAAAATTGTTCGAGAATGAGGAAGATTCTCTCTGTGACATTCTAAGGTGACAAAGGAAAACGAAGAGAAAGACTAAGAAAAAGAAATAGGATGCAACTTTTCTCATGTGTGCCTTTTGTTACTTTTTGTTTGTGCTTTTGTTTGCTTTCTATTTGTGCTCAATGCATTTGCTATTGCAATTTGGTAATGGCAATTGGTCTTGCGTATTTCGAAGGGTATCAAAAAAATTTAGAGTATGTGAGCCACTGGGAAGGATTAAATGCCTCAAGTTGATTATGAATCGTGAATGATTAAATGCCTAAGTTGATTATGAATTGTGATGATTTCTTGAGTGATCGTGATAATCTTGCAATAGAGCAAATATATAAAGATGCTAGAAGCATCTTTTTACAAAATAGAAGTCTTAAATGCCTCAAGTTGATTATGAATCGTGAATGATTAAATGCCTAAGTTGATTATGAATCGGGATGATTTCTTGAGTGATCATGATAATCTTGCAATAGAGCAAATATAGAAGCATCTTTCTACAAAATAGAAGTCTTAGGTACAAATTCTAAATGCATCCCCTTGTTTTGCATTGAACCTCACATCCCCCATGTAATAAGCTCTCCGCCTTTTGACACACACAAGAAATTCTTGTATATCTATAAAGGAATCAATGAAATTGTATAATGAAATGACTCGGTCTCTAATTGAAGTGTTTTCGGTATAAATGGAATAATTGCATTGTTTGATGAGAGAGGAATCAAATGTATTTACGACATTTCTAATTCGGGGCATGAATAGTATAATTATCTCAGAACATATTTGTTCTAATCATCAAAAAAACCTGCTTCACTAATTTCTCTTTTTAAATTCCTGAGGTGCTATCCTGTACCACATCCTAAAGGGTAAGTCCTAGTGTCGGGGCAGTCTAGCCAAAATCACAAAGTTGCTTGAGAAGTCAAAGAGATTTTTGACATGTTTGTCGATATATGTATGTGAAATTTGGTTAGCAAGACAGGCGACGGAGTTTGACAAAGGCGTATTTGAAATATTTTTGGTCCTCATTTTCATCTCAAATGTAACTAGGAAGTCCAAAATCAATGCCTAAATAATTTTTGAACTAGTTATCAAACTTATCATAAATTTTTTGAAAACAGGCGACTCTCATGGGGTGAGGCACGGGCTGGGTTCCATAGACAAAATTTTGTTGCAATGTTAAGTTGTGTGCATCTAGTATAACTTCTGAATCATACATTTACACGTCCTTCCTTGCTTGCAATAAATTCAATAGTGGAAGTTCCCTCCTCCCCTTTCGAATTTATTTGAATGCCGCTAAAACCTATCATGAAATAACCAAATCATTCACTAAATATAACTGCCTATTTATCGATCAGTGGCTTAAGTTGTTTTCTTTTCATATACAGTAAATGTGTTTGTTGTAAATCACTTCGTTTTGTAAACATACATGCCAAAAGAGGCTAAAGGAGGGGAATCACTTGCAACAAAGAAAGATTTTGAAGCACTTTTGTCAAAAGTTGATTACAGTTTTTTCCATATTAATTTAGATAATGCCAAAATTGATGGTGAGCTAGAAGGGCTTCAAAACGAGTTTGTAGATTAAATAAAGAAATGAAAGGATTAAAGAAACAAACAAGATTGTAGAAACATGTAGAGAGCCTAGAAAATAGACGTTCTCTAACCAATTTCCATCTTTTGATGGAAATAATCACTACGTATGTTTTGTTATAGTTTGTTGCCATGCTATGCAGAAAAAATGGCAAGATTCATGACAGCCGACAAGAGATATGATGAGTGCCAATTAGATAAACCACATGCGCACAACTACTTTCTTGATGATGAATGTCAGGGGGATTAGAACATGGTTTAAAACACCATTTCTTTCATAGACTGATAATTGTTATGGTGAACCATGGACACATTTGGAAAGTTTTGTCTACTGCATTTTGCGGGTGAAGTGGTATTTCAACAGTCATTTATGTTATGAGTTTGGTAATTAGTTTATGTTCTTCAAGTGAAAGATAGGGTGGATTGTAAGTATGATTATTGGTATGCTTATTATGACAACATCTTGCTATAGTAAGTTCGGTTTCAAATTTGTTCTCATCGGAGGAATTGTGAAAAAACTCGCTCGCTTCATTGGGCCCGCTCGCTTTTTCTCGCTCACTCTATTGACTACCTCTATATATAGCATAGTGTAAGGGGCTCTCTTGTGCACCCCGAGTGCACCCCTAACTCTTTCATAGTGTAAGTTGCATCCTTTTTCTTTCTCCTCTCTTTGCTTTGTTGTCTCAGAATGTCAGAGAGAATCTTCCTCATTCTCAAACACTTCCATCTACGAGCATTGCAAGAGAGAGGCTGCTAAATATAGTGCTTCTATATTTTCTTAAATTATAGTGTTTTCAACTATGCAAAGATGAGAAGTTACTTGCAAAACAACATGCTACTTCAACATGCTGCTTCACTATGCAAAGATCCAGTAAGAAAGCATAGGAGATATCATCGACAACCAAATAACAAGCAAGCAAGCAAGCAGAGAACAAATCAAAGCAAACCAAGAGGAACTCAAGCCTCTCTCTTGCAATGCTCATATATAAAACCTGCTTCAGTAATTTCTCTTTTTAAATTCCTGAGGTGCTATCCTGTACCACATCCTAAAGGGTAAGTCCTAGTGTCGGGGCAGTCTAGCCAAAATCACAAAGTTGCTTGAGAAGTCAAAGAGATTTTTGACATGTTTGTCGATATATGTATGTGAAATTTGGTTAGCAAGACAGGCGACGGAGTTTGACAAAGGCGTATTTGAAATATTTTTGGTCCTCATTTTCATCTCAAATGTAACTAGGAAGTCCAAAATCAATGCCTAAATAATTTTTGAACTAGTTATCAAACTTATCATAAATTTTTTGAAAACAGGCGACTCTCATGGGGTGAGGCACGGGCTGGGTTCCATAGACAAAATTTTGTTGCAATGTTAGGTTGTGTGCATCTAGTATAACTTCTGAATTGACATTTACACGTCCATCCTTGCTTGCAGCAGATTCAATAGTGGAAGTTCCCTCCTCCCCTTTCGAATTTATTTGAATGCCGCTAAAACATGTCATGAAATAACCAAATCATTCACTAAATATAACTGCCTATTTATCGATTAGTGGCTAAGTTGTTTTCTCTTCATATACAGTAAATGTGTTTGTTGTGAATCACTTCATTGTGTAAACATACATGTCAAAAGAGGCTAAAGGAGGGGAATCACTTGCAACAAAGAAAGATTTTGAAGCACTTTTTTCAAAAGTTGATTACAGTTTTTCCCAGATCAATTTAGATAATGCCAAAATTGATGGTGAGCTAGAAGGGCTTCAAAACGAGTTTGTAGATTAAATAAAGAAATGAAAGGATTAAAGAAATAAACAGGATTGTAGAAACAGGTAGAGATCCTGGAAAATAGACATTTTCTAACCAATTTCCATCTTTTGATGGAAATAATCAGTACGTATACTTGTAGGTTGGCTCATTGGCAAAGACCACTAGCTTACACGTTGAAAATGTTGCATGGTAGAAATTGAGAAGACTGTGATAATGAGGTGAAGCGATGTAGATTTTCTTTCAACACTCCAATGAGGGATGGCATAGTGCCAAATGGACAAATCGAGAGGTGTGCAGGTATTTTAAAAGTACATGCATAAATTTTATAGTTCTACCTATGTATATAGATACACCTTCTCTTATTGTTGCATTTTGGTATTTTGCCAGCTATATGTGCATCAAAGAAAGAAAGGAGCAATAATTTATATGCATATGTAGCATGATCACATTATCTCAGCTCGAAGAATTTATAATAGGTGTGTTGCATGATGTCAAAGTATCCACTCCAGGCATTCACAAAGTGTTGAGATATCGAGCTCCACTCATGATATGCAAGGGTGACCATTGTGCATTTATGTTACCGACTTGTTAGCTACAGATGTGGTTGGTACACCACCCATGAATAATAGTTGGATGACAGCTATCTTTATGTACTCTAGTTAGTGGCTCAGTTAGTATGCCACCTTAGTTAGTTGAGTTTGGTTTGAGACCCACATATAGGGTTCACCTATTCTTTTCTACTTAGAGTTCTTTTGGCTTTCACAATTAAGAAGAGGAAAACTATTTTGAGCCTCCACCTTTGTGTGCTCGGTTCATGCAAGAAAGCAAACCAAGTTCGCCATGTCCTAGTAAGAGGATCAGTGTTGCTTTCCTTTTTTTTGAGTTTGGGAGCAAATCTCTGTAAGGTAGTGTTATGGATAAATTTGACCAAAGTAAAAAGGCATAAATATGAGTGTGTGCTTGTATGTGTGGCAATAGTATAATAAAATATGGAGTGCATAGGGCCCCGGGTTGAGGCGGTAGGGCATGACCATGTGCCACCCTTCCATGTAAGAGGACCCATGAGGTGTGTTGTACATAATCCATGGTAGTAATATTATAAAATGTTAAGGTGGCATGGCTCCTCCATGTGCCACCCCTCCACCTAGGCGGTCCCATGCCTGCATTTAGTGAGATATGGCCCAAAGTCCATGGGAGAAGTAACATAAATAGGTGGAGATGGATATTATATTGGGTTATTCCCTCCATATAGGATAGGCCCATGTGGGGGAGGTATAGAAGGTCCAAGAGTGCAAGTTAAATAATGGGAAAAGTAGGATGAGGTGGTAAGATTCCTTGTGCCAACCCTCCACTTGTCCTCCTAGATGTTTGAATGTATTATAAAATTGGGAAGAGACCAAGGGATTATCATAGACTTGGGATATGGGAGTTGATATATGTGGAAAAATGTGGCCAAGCATTATCGCACACAATTGAGAGTGCGTAACTGCGTAGCCCACATGGGAGACTCTTCCACACACACCATGCATGTAGGATGCATTTATTAGGAGAGACCCTCTCTCTTGGCTATAAAAGGAGGGGGCTATTCCTTGATAGGACACGCTCATTCTTGTAAAGCCACCTAGCTAGTACTTTGATATTTCCCCCATCCTTCCTTTCAAATAAAGCATGACCGTCTTCCCTTGATGTCTCCATCTCTACATTCCTCCTCCACCCATGTACGTACTCCTCTTTCCCCTCTCCCTCTCCCCTTGTGCCATAGTCTCCCTCTTCTTTCCCTCCCCTCTTAATCCCTTTTTCCCACCCATTATAACACTCCTCCCCTCACGTTCCCTATTCCTCTATGGCCCTCGAGTGTCGCCATACCTATCCTCTAGCCTCTTGTCTTGATTTCTTTTCCAGCTAATAGAAATGGTGTGGCTGCTTGGATTGAAATCTCCAGGGCTAGTGGTGTAAAATTTGTAACTTCTATGACTGGGTGTGGCTGTGGCTCTGCGGCCTCTTCCGTGTGCAGTTCTCTACTTTGGACCTCCAAACTGCGTGCGTTCCTTGTCTCTACGGCTGTCAAACCTCCCTACTCCTACAAAACATCCGTGCTCCCTCTGAGTTCTTGTGCGTGCATTCGCACATCTACTATGTACACCCATGTGCATCGCGGACAGATCGCGATAGTTTTTGGGCTCCTGCATCTTCAGGTCGCGGACAATTTTTTTGGGTTTCTGCAAAACTGTAACAGATCCCGCACCCCCCTCTCTTCTCTTCTTCCTTCTCTTTCTCTTCTCCTTCTCCTCTCCTCTCCTCTCTTTTTATTAAAGAGTGGGATTTGAACCCAAGACCTCCTCCTTCACAAAAGGGAGACTTATCATTGGGCCAACAGATAAGAAGTGATGAAAATGTACTGATATTGCTTATATATTGAAATCCCATGAACTGTAACTCTCTAACCGTAGGGAGTTTTCACATGTTGTAAAAAGCAAAAGTACTTCACTTCATGTGATCTGCTCATATCTCCTACTAGATCGCAGATTCTAAACTTTTTCAAGTTCACTTCACGGACGCACGCCACACAAGGAGGGTAGATATTTATGTCACTTCTCGACGAGTTTAAGGATTTGGTGCCTGGTCCTCTGCGCCTTATGGCTACCAATGGGCGAGATCTCTTTCTTGATCTTCATGTCGATCTTCAACAATTGATTGTATAGTGCATTGCTCAAGGAGACGACGGGTGGGATGATACACCGTGGATGATTCAAGGTGAAGAACTAGTGATACGCTGGGAGGACTTTGATTTCAATTCTACTCATTGTGCAGTGATCGAGCTACTTGCTGCTTCGGAGGTAATTAAAAGGGTATCCTTCTTCAAAGGGTGGGATGCTCCCCAAGCTTGGGGGGAGATTTGGCGCATCTTCTTATTAATTCCTATGGATAAGCTCATCTTGAATGGTTTATTCTCAATCTCAATACAAAGGTTTCTAGGGCTGGTAATGTTTTGACCAAGGAATCCATTTGTACCTAATCAACCCTTTGTGCCTCATTTTGAGCTTCAAGTTGTAATTCTTTTTGGTTTAAAGATAAACTATCAACAAAGGATTGCAAGTTTATTTGGTGCTGAACATTTGGATCAAGTATTGAATTCTCCCCACCCTCTCCTTCTACCTATCTTGGACTACCGAGAAACTTGGGATGTCCAGATTTTAGTCTTGGTGTGATGACATCTTGGCTCCTCCAATTTGACGGCGCATACAAACCTTTGACCAAGGCTGCTGGTGTGGGTGTGAAGCTCACTTCACTAGGGGGTGAGGTGTATTGTTATAGTAAGTCTGCACGAGCAAGTACTTGCAACCAAGTTGAGTACTTGGCACTCATTTTTGGGCTACAAAAGGCACAAGAGCATCACATCAAGCAACTTGAGGTCCAGGGAGATTCTCAGCTCATGTATGAACAAGTTAGTGAAAGGTGGAAGGTGCGGAGCGAAGGCTTGGTTCCATGACATCAACAAGCATTGGAACTGTGCCAACAATTTGAAAAGGAAAAAATTCAGCATATCCCTCGATCTCAAAATATAGTTGCTGATTTCTTGGCACGTGAAGCTTGTACTTCAATCACGCATGACGCGAGTGGAAGCACCACCCCAACAAAGCCACAAGCCACAAAGGAGGGTGATCATTTGTAAGGAATGCAAAGGTTGTGGTCATCATGAAACTAAGTGTTGGGCATATTTGATACGAACTTCGGAAGTGTTGGGCATCATGCAAAGGAGTTTACCAACTTCGGAAGATCATCAAAAAGGTCCTTAAGGACATTGCTCAAAAGAAGGATGCCAAACTGCACACCCCTTGAAGAAATAGCATGGCGCCTACAAGAACTAGAAGAAGCTGAAGGTGATGTGCAAGCTCTCCAACTATTGACATTTGCCATGGCATTCTTGTTTGCCTTGATGAACAACCTCATGCAGCACTGTGTCTCTAACCCTCGCTTGTAAAGATGGATGCGATATCATGAGGGTTGGTCCTTTTAAGATTGTCTATGAGCTATTCTATGCTGAAGATTCTACCCGTGTAGTATTTCACAATACACCAATCACATCTTACCCTACCTATGTGTGCTTTGTGGATGTATCTTCACCTGATTTTGAGTTCAAGCTACCTCTTTCCATTGTTTACCCATAGATAAGCCTCATTTTGCCTCTCTCTTTTCCATCTTCCAAGCATGGCTGACATTCTTGTGTTCTGTGGTCAGGTTGAAGAAAATCCAAATGAGTATCTTGTGGCCTTCAAGCGCCGTTGTGTTTCTCTCAACTTTCTTACGGAAGATAGATGGCTATTGGTTCTTCCCACATTTCTAGAGGGTTTGGCTCAAGTGTGGTATGAGAAGCAGGCCAAAGACGTTAGCTGGCCAAGGTTGACAGTAGCCATGATTGAGTATTTCAGCAAAGAAGAGGAGCCAGAGAATGTGTACCTATAGGTGGCAAACTTGAAGCAGTCAGAAGGTGAGACGGCGTGTCGATATGTGGATTGAGCAGCCGTGCTCCTAGAGCATTTAATTGCCACGCAGGAGGACAATGCTGTATTTTGAGTTGGCATGACTTAGCATGTGCTGGGCTACCTTGTAGCAGGAGCAAGTGACGAATTCCACCTCAAGCTTAAATGGGAGAATCCAGAAACTATGGTGCTAGCACATGAGATTGCTCAAAAGTTTGATAAAGTTCAGTCTGACCCCGCTTCAAAGAAGACGGTTGTCCCTCCGCAACCCCCTCAATTCTTGCAACAACAACCTGGGGGGTCTAACTCAGCAGGGGCATACCCCCACCCCTCATTAGGGATGTATCCACCGCCTCCACCTCAAATGTATGGTTCTCCCTTAGATGCTGACCTTGCTCATCGGTCTTTGATCATCACGCTCCCTCAACTAATAGCATTAAGCCTTAAGGTGAGACGTGAGCTACAGCAAGGGCTCTCAACAAGAAGGAGCAAGAAACGAGAGGTCTCTTCTAGCTCTGAAGAAATTGATCGGCACCCACATACAGTAGATGTTATCATAGATAATTGCTGTGTCAAAAGTGTGTGTTGATGGGGGAGCCGCATGTAATATCATGGTGCCCCGAATCATGAAGAAATTGAATTTGAAATGTACAAGGCGTTCCTCCACTCGAATCAAGGTAGCAGATGGTCAACGACTCACCACCCTAGGAGTCATTGATGATTTGCCCACCACTATCAATGGGTTGACCACCACCGTCAATTTCTATGTAGTGGACATTGAAGATACATGAAGGAGTTACGCAGCCATACTCGAGAGACCATGGTTGAGAAAGAGTGATGCAATCATCTATTGGAAGACAGGACACATGTCTTTTGGTGCTTCTAAGGAGAAGATCCCAGTGCAATCAAGTGCCATGAAACCAGAAGAAGAAGAGGAGCAAGACAGTGATACTCTCTCATCCTCGGTGTCTGAATCAATGGAAGAATTAGACGGGGGGAGGAGTTCTCAGAGGAGGAAGTTTACATGATGGGGGTGTCTTCGACCCCGCCACCTATAGAAAAGGTAACAACTAGTCCTCAACAGCTTGAATCTATGCTTTCCCCAGACCTCACTCCAAGTGAGAAAGACGAGTTCCTAGAAATGTTCAAAGATTTCCCTGACCTCTGTGCAATTAGCTACCGCCACCTTCACCATGTGACTGCCATAGAGCACAAGATAGAGCTGAAGCCTGATGCGAAGCCTATGGCTCAGAAGTATCGGAGATTAGGGCCCCTACAACCCGATGCTTTGCACTCAGAGTTGCAAAAACTTGTAGAAGCCGGGTTTATTGTTCCAGTTCACAATACTGAATGGGTTTCACCAGCGGTAGTCACCCCAAAGCAAAACAACAAGTGGCGGGTCTGCATCGACTATAAGAAACTCAATGCGGCCACCAAGAGGGATCATTATCCTCTGCCCTTTCAAGACCTCATTCTTGAGAAGGTAAGAGAGGACCCATAAGGTGTGTTGTACATAATCCATGGTAGTAATATTATAAAATGTTAAGGTGGCATGGCTCCTCCATGTGCCACCCCTCCACCTAGGCGGTCCCATGCCTGCATTTAGTGAGATATGGCCCAAAGTCCATGGGAGAAGTAATATAAATAGGTGGAGATGGATATTATATTGGGTTATTCCCTCCATATAGGATAGGCCCATGTGGGGGAGGTATAGAAGGTCCAAGAGTGCAAGTTGAATAATGGGGAAAGTAGGATGAGGTGGCAAGATTCCTTGTGCCAACCCTCCACTTGTCCTCCTAGATGTTTGAGCATATTATAAAATTGGGAAGAGACCAAGGGAGTATCATAGACTTGGGATATTGGAGTTGATATATGTGGAAAAATGTGGCCAAGCATTATCGCACACAATTGAGAGTGCGTAACCGCCTAGCCCACATGGGAGACTCTTCCACACACACCGTGCATGTGGGAGGATGCATTTATTGGGAGAGACCCTCTCTCTTGGCTATACAAGGAGGGGGCTATTCCTTGATGGGACACACTCATTCTTGTAAAGCCACCTAGCTAGTACTTTGATATTTCCCCCATCCTTCCTTTCAAATAAAGCATGACCATCTTCCCTTGATGTCTCCATCTCTACATTCCTCCTCCACCCATGTACATACTCCTCTTTCCCCTCTCCCTCTTCCCTTGTGCCATAGTTTCCCTCTTCTTTCCCTCCCCTCTTAATCCCTTTTTCCCACCCATGTCAATGCTTCTCCCCTCACGTTCCCTATTCCTCTATGGCCCTCGAGCGTCGCCATACCTATCCTCTAGCCTCTTGTCTTGATTTCTTTTCCGGCTGATAGTAGCACAACCGAAAAGTGCAAGAGTGCACTGTCTCAGATTGGGATGCCCTTTGCGGTGTGGCAAGATGGCAGTATATGCTACGAGGCCATTTTGGGACCCGTTTTGGTGGCGGAAGTTTTTCGCAGGCACTCAGGAAAGTGCCCTATTTTTGCTGTGCGACCACTTTTCTATAGATTGGTGAAACGTTATCACAAAAATTACATCGTATGACTATGCATAGAGATATTGGGAGTGACAACATCATTCTTATTGCCTGTTGATGCATAATCATCACTAGGAAGTGACTGTGTGGTCAAATACCACTCTTGTCAGTTTTGCAGATTTGCCCTTGTGAGGAAGAAGTGTTTTTTTGCAGTGACATAATATTTTGTAGTGTTCTGTAATGGTGTCTAATGCTCTTTCATAGATTGTCACTAAAAAGCTTGACAAGAACAACTTCCAAGCATGGAAGTTTAGAATGACGAATTTCCTTAAGGGAAAAGGCTATTAAGAGTTCATTACTGGACCTAAACAAGAACTAGTTATTCCTAATGTTCCCAATCAACAAGAGTTGGAGGCATTTAAAGGCTGGCATGAGAGAGCCAAAAAAGTTATGTATTGGCTGTGTATCAGTATTTTAGATTCTATGATTGTGCATATTCAGGATGCAAGCATGCCGAAGGAGGCATGGCATACTTTGACAAAAATGTATAGCACAAATACGCAAGCCAGGGAAATGCAGCTCAAGCAGGAGTTGCATAATGTGCAGAGAGAAAATATGAGCATCAATGACTACCACATGAAGGTGAAGAAGATTGCAGATGCACTTGCTTCTATTGGGTTGCCAGTGGAAGATTGATTCTTCAAGATAGCACACATGCGCTCTCTTATGTAATCCTCATTGAACTCCCAATTTGGGTAAGGGTATGGTATTTTCAATCGCTTGATGAGTGCCTTTTTCTTTTCGTCATCTTGGTACAGCCAGTCAGTAAGCTAAGCTGCTCTTGAAGTGGTGGCTCATCAACCGCCTCATGGTGGCCAGCACTTCTGAGCCCTTTTTATTTTCTATTATCTCTCCACCCCTAGTGACTTTGTAGTACAGGTTCTCGAGTAGGAAAGGAGGAGTCATGGGAGTGGCAGAGCTAGAGCGAGGGGTGGTACTGTGAGTGCTTACGAAGGGTAGCTGAGGGAGTGGGAGAGGGAAAGGGACCTGACTGAACTGGGTCTCATGACCAAGTGGAGGCCTGTAGGGATGTGAGTGTGCTGACTCGTCTACATCTCCCAAGTCACCACAGTAGCGTCGACCCTTCCTACTCTTCCTTCCCTTGTGATGGGTACACCCACGTGATGACTCCTCGGTCAAAGGTGCTAGAGGGGACGGCTATCGAGTAGGTCCAGCCATCGGTAGTAGGAGAGGGAAGAGATGAGGTCCTCTGGGATAGCAGAGAGAAGAATCTTGCTACCTCCGCATCGCTCATCTATGCGACAAACTCGTCGGGACTCTGGATGAAGCCATGGGCTACTAGCAAAGGAGTTCCCCAAGGGGTAGTCATAGTGCTAGGTTCGAGAGGAGTCGAGCCAAGGGTAGTCACAAGGGTAGGCCCCTGAGGAGTCGGCCGAGTGGACTCTGGAGAGTAGAGATCATGATGTCTCCTCCTATGAGGGTTTTTGTACTCATCGGACGTGCGACATGATCCCAAGTCTAATTTGGGGGAATTGGACAAATGCAGATACAAACATGAAAACAAAAACAAAAACAAACACAAGAGAAGGTAAGAAGAGGAAAGAAAATTTATTACTTAAGACAATCATGAAATTCAAACTCAAGAAATTATGAAAAGGCAATTAATCACTTTAAGAAAATTATGAAATGACATCAACATAGAAAGGACAATTCTGAAAGGACAATTATGTAAGAAAATTATACAACGTTTGTGCTCAACAGATAACAGGATCTCGTACGCAAGAGAGAAAACAAGATAGTATGGAGAATAAAAAATTTTATTACTGTAGAACTGATACAATAGATGGCGCTGCCTCCCAACCGTGCGCTCCTGTGAAAGAAGCTTCGATGGCATGTTGGAAATAGTAGAAGACGGAGGCTAGATGCTAAGGAATCAGGGTTGCTATAGCCAGTGATGAAATGGGCTTCACGGGCTTGCTCTTATAAGGCCACCAGTCATAGTCCGGTTAGGCTCAATTGGGTGACCGAGTCCGCCCAAAACGGTCGACTGGGAGTCGTCGGTTCCGAAATAGGCCACCGACCATACGATAGAACCGGTGCGCAAAACAGAGCAACTGACCTATAGTATTTGTTCATCCCAGAGCCATCCGAGATCATCTAAGGCTCCAAACGGGCCTCGCAACCCGAGAGTGGACTGCCTCGAGAAATGCTCCGTCTACCCTCAGTGCGGTCAGTCAAGGGATGCCTTCCCGCACTTGCATGTAGCCTAGTTGGTGGTGTGCCAACTCTATTTGAAGCCGTCCAGCCACATGGCCCCCATCTGGTGTCCAAACCAAGACCTACCGGATAACCGAGCTACTCAAATGCCTTCTCCTCATATGGGGGGCTTACAAGTAGAGTTAGTTGGTTCTCGTGTAGTTACACGAGAGTGGACCATTGATATCTAACACCCCCCCCAATGTTCACCCACAAGTGGACTTACTTTTTCGGCCCAATGCCAAGTCGATGAAGATGCCTCTCCAGCAAGTCTCTTCCAAGAGCCTTCATGAAGATGTCCGTAGCATTCTCTATAGTCGGACAGTACACCAAGTCGACCTCTCCATCCATGATGAGCTCGCGTACAAAGTGATATTGAATCTCAATGTGTTTTGTGCGAGCGTGGAACAACAGGTTCTTTGCAATCGCCATGCAACTCAGATTGTCACATGAGAATTGCGTAGACTTGTTCTACACTGCACGCATGTCCCCCAAAATCCTCCTCAACCACACTACCTCGCAAGAAGCAAAGCATGCAGATTTGTACTCGGCGGCCTCGGTAGAAGAAAGAGCAATTGTGGGTTGCTTCTTGCTAACCCATGACACAACTCCAGATCCAAGTGAGAATTAGTACCCTGTCACTGATTTCCTGCTATCCATGTCTCCTGCCCAATCCGAGTCATAGAATCTGGTCAAGATGTTGCCCTTGGTATAGGTGATGCCATAATCAAGTGATGTATTTCAGCACCCGCATCCCTGCCCTCCAATGGTTCTCCCAAGGCTTATTGGAAAACTTGCTTAGTATACCAGTCGCAAAATTGATGTCCGGCCGTGTGTTGCACAGGTAAATCAAGCTGCCCACAAGCCTTTTGTACTTCGCTTCGTCCACCAGTGGTGATGAATCCTCACTTGAGAGCTTTGCATCAACCTCCATAGGGGTACCAACTGTTTTGCACTCAGCCATGCCAAATGCCTTTAGTATCTCTCCAGCATACTTCAGCTGTGAAATGAAGATCTGCTGTTTCGGCTCCTACCAAACTTCAATCCCCAAACAGAAATGCATTAGTCCGACGTATGTCATTTCAAACTCTCTTCCTAGAAAATGCTTCGTCTACGAGATCTTCTCTTCATGGTTCCGTGTTATGACAAGGTCGTCCACATAAAGGACCATGATCATACACTTGCCTCCTTCTCTGAAGATATACAAATTTGCATCAGATGGGCTCCTTCTGAACCCGTTTTCTAGAAAGCAGGTGTCAATTCACTGGTGCCACGCTCGTGGGGCCTGTTTCAGCCCGTAAAGTGCCTTCTTCAATTTGTAGACTTTACCTTCTGAATCGGGGATCTCAAAACTTGGTGGTTGTTCCACGTGTACCTCCTCCTTGAGATGTCCATTCAGAAAGGCGAATTTCACATCCATTTGAAACACGGGCCAACTTCCCTGGGCAGCGAAAGCCAAAACACTGCAAATTGTGGTTAGCCGAGCTGTGGGAGCAAAAGTATCTTGATAATCAAAACCATGTACCTGTGCAAATCCTTTTGCCAGGAGCCGAGCCTTGTACTTATCCAACGTGCCGTTGGACTTGTACTTGGTCTTGTACACCCACTTGGTTCCGATTGCCTTGCGTTTTGGTGGTCGATCCACAAGGTCCCAAGTCTTGTTCTTCATTATGGAGCCATACTCCGACTGCATAGTCTCCATCCACCTATCATCGTCGTGTGCCTCTTCAAGACACTTGGTTTTATCAGCACGGATCACTTCTGTCATCAAAGCACAGTTGACCAAGTATTCCTGTGCCCTTCGTTGCTCCTCTAATCCCTTGGACCGGTGGTGTTCGGATGGTTCCTCCTTAATGGTTGGAGGTTCTTTGCCATCCAAAAGCTACTTTACCCACTTCGAGAATGGCCGTTGCTGTTGTGGTTCTGCAGGCTCTTCTTTATCTTCTTTATCTTGAATCCTCCCAAGCACTGTTGGGGGAGTTTGGTTTGCTATTGGTGGTGGTACTGGATGGATATCCTGGTCCTAGTTGTCTGGGAAGGATGCATCCTCCTCCAATTGATGCAGCTGTTCTGAGAAGACCACATCGTGACTTACAATTACCTTCTTGGTAACAGGGTTATAGAGACGGTAACCCTTCGCCTCTTCACTATAGCCAAGAAAATACACTTCCGGCTCTCGGTTCCCATTTGGTCCTGGTAGCATCAGGGACATGCACAAAACAGTCACATCCAAAAACTCTAAAATGTGTAGCTGAAGGTTTCTTACCAGAAAAGGCTTGCAGTGGAGTCATCCCGTTCACAGCCTTCGTGTAGCTATGATTCAGGATGTAAACTACAGTGTTACATGCTTCAGCCCAGAAAGTCTTTGGCAAATCTTTCCCTTTCATCATACTCTGGCCCATTTCGTAGATGATGCGCATCTTGCATTCTACTACTACATTTTGTTGTGATGTATGTGGCGGGGGTTTCTGCCTCTTGATTCCGTGACTTTTGTAGTAACTTTCGAATTCAGTTGATGTGAACTCTCCACCTCTGTCTGATCTCAACTTCTTCACCTTCCTCCCCGTTTCTTTCTCGACCATTACATGCCATTCCTTGAACCTACTAAAAGCCTTGTCTTTAGTCTTCAGGAAGTATATCCATATCCTTCTACTATTGTCGTCGATCAATGTCATAAAGTAGTAGGAACCACCTAAATATTCCGTCTCCATCTTTCCGCAGAGGTCCGTGTGAATGAGCTCTAGAGGAGCCTTTGCCCAGCTGGCCTCTTTAGGAAAGGGATACCGATGCTACTTGCCCATTATGCAAGCTTCACATACATCGGGCAGATCTGAAATTTCTGGTAGGTCTGCAATCATTCCACTTTTATGCATCTCCTTCAAAGAACTAAGGTTTAGATGACCAAACCTCTCATGCCATAGCTTAGTGTTCTTCACGTCCGCTAGAGCACTGAAAGATGAGAGTTCGTAAATGTTGTTGCGCTGTGTACCTTTACGATTGACCTTCCCTTGAAGATCCAGAATCTGTGCACCATTCTTATCGAATTGAACTTTGAGGTCCCGATCCGTGATCGCGGAAGCAGACAACAAGTTCCTCTTGATATCTGGCACATAAAGAACATTGGAGAATTGTTTTACAACTCCATCTGACTTGAGAGCAATCGTACCTTTTTCTTTTGCTGGACATTTTGCATCATTGTCGATTGCTACCAGGATGTCATTCCCTACCGACTGTAGAGAGGTATACCAATCCTTCCGACTGGTCATGTGGAGCGATGCACCATTGTCAATGATCCACGGTTCATCCACAGGTACATGAACTGCCTCCATGCAAATCTCCTGAATTGCGACGAACAGCTCTATTGGTACTGCCTGCGTGTTGTTGCTGGACTCTTCCTTTACTCCGTTCTTCTCATCTGCAATCTTTTTTTGACACTCATTCTGCTTGTGCCCTGCCTTATTGCAATAGAAGCACTTGATCTTCTTCTTTCTCTTTTTATCATCAGGAGAAGATCGGTTACCAGAGTCCTTACCCTTACCTTTCTTTGATCCGGTCCAGAAAGCCGAATCTTCTCCAGTCCTTGTCTTTTGATGCATCTCCTCCTCCAGAAGCATCGTGCTGAAATCCTCAAAGTTGAGGGGTGGATTTCTGTTCTACGTACTATCTATTGTCCTGCATTGGTTGGATCCGGTCTCACAACCGGCCTCACGTCCACCCTAGTAGCAGTGTCCCAAAGCTCGTATGCGCTTAGGATGGTCTTCATCTTGAACTTCCAGAGTGGATAGTTAGAGCCGTCCAACTTTCCACTTTTGTCAAATGGTGGGATTCGCAGTCTTGCGGGCTGGGCCATCTCTCACAATCTGCTCGCAAACAAAAAACACACTACCAAATCTTCTTGCTAGAGTCCCAGGCTCTGATACCATGTAAGAAAATTATCCAACATCTGTGCTCAACAGATAACAGGATCTCGTACGCAAGAGAGAAAACAAGATAGTATGGAGAATCAAAAATTTGATTACTGTAGAACTGATACAATAGATGGCGTTGCCTCCCAACTGTGCGCTCCTGTGAAAGAAGCTTCGATGGCATGCTGGAAACAGTAGAAGACGGAGGCTGGATGCTAAGGAATTAGGGTTGCTATAGTCCGTGATGAAATGGGCTTCATAGGCTTGCTCTTATATAGCCACCAGTCATAGTCGGTTAGGCTCAATTGGGTGACCGACCCAGTCCGCCCAAAACGATCGACTAGGGGTTGGTCCCGAAATAGGCCACCGACCATACGATAGAACCAGTGCGCAAAACAGAGCAACTAACCTAGGGAATCCGTTCGGCCTAGAGCCATCCGGAATCATTTGAGGCTCCAAACGGGCCCCGCAACCCAAGAGTGGGCTGCCTCGGGAAATGCTCCGTCTACTCTCAGTGCGGTCAGTCAAGGGATGCCTTCTTGCACTTGCATGTAGCCTAGTTGGTGGTGTGCCAACTCTATCTGAAGTCATCTAGCCATCAAGCCACACATGGCCCCCATCTGGTGTCCAAACCAGGACCTACTGGATAACCGAGCTACTCAAATGCCTTCTCCTCATATGGGGGGCTTACAAGTAGAGTTAACTAGTTCCCGCGTAGTTACACGAGAGTGGAGCATTGATATCTAACAAATTATTTACTTAAGACAATTATGAAAAGCCAGTTTTGAAAGGACAAATATTTATGAAAGACAAGTGGAATCCAACAAGGTTTTCATATATAAAAAATATCGCAAAAAATACTAATGTTAAACAAGAGTTCTCATGTACAAAAAGAGAGGGAAAAATATGTGTCCAAAAGTATGCTTAAGCAAAATCTATCTCCAAAGGAGACATTCTCCAACTATTTTTACTACATCACATGTACACGTGATGTTTGAGTCTAAGGTTAATATGTGAGAGTTGCAATCAACACAGTTGTACGAGGGAATCTAACCTGCAAGCCCTGCTCAACCATTTGACCAACAAAAACGAGGTTCTTGGTGATAATCAGGACATGACATACATCAGACAGGTATTTCTTTTTCCCATCTTGCATAGACAAAGGAATTTCACCAATCTGCACAATAGGATCTATAGTATCATCACTAGTCTCCACAAATCCTGGTCTTTCCATTTTCCCTGCATCCTGCATCCATTCTGCATGACCTTGTAAGAAAATAATACAACGTCTGTGCTCAACAGATAAAGGATCACGTACGCAAGAGAGAAAACAAGATAGTATGGAGAATAAAAAATTTGATTACTGTAGAACTGACACAATAGATGGCACTGCCTCCCAACCGTGCGCTCCTGTGAAAGAAGCTTCGATGGCATGCTGGAAATAGTAGAAGACGGAGGCTGGATGCTAAGGAATCAGGGTTTTTATAGCCAGTGATGAAATGGGCTTCATGGGCTTGCTGTTATATAGCTACTGGTCGTAGTGGGTATTGGGTGACCCCCGATCCAGTCCGCCCAAAACAGTCGACTCCCAAAATAGGCCACCGACCATACGATAGAACCGGTTCACAAAATAGAGCAACTAATCGATTCAGCCCAGAGCCATCCGGGATCATTTGAGGCTCCAAATGGGCCCCGCAACCCAAAAGTGGGCTACCCCAAGAAATGCTCCGTCTACCCTCAGTGCATTCAGTCAAGGGATGCCTTCCCACACTTGCATGTAGCCTAGTTGGTGGTGTGCCAACTCTATCTGAAGCTGTCCAGCCATCACGCCACACATGGCCCCCATCTGGTGTTAAACCAGGACCTACCGAATAACCGAGCTACTCAAATGCCTTCTCCTCATATGGGGGGCTTACAAGTAGAGTTAGCTGGTTCCCACGTAGTTACATGAGAGTGGAGCATTGATATCTAACACCCCCTCTCAATGTCCACCCGAAGTGAACTTACTTTTTCGGCCCAATGCCAAGTCAATGAAGATGCCTCTCTAACAAGTCTCTTCAAGGAGCCTTTGTGAAGATGTCCGCAGCATTCTCTGTAGTCGGACAGTACACCAAGTCGACCTCTCCATCCATGATGAGCTCACGTACAAAGTGATATTGAATCTCAATGTGTTTTGTGCGAGCGTGGAACACCGGGTTATTTGCAATCGCCATGCAACTCTGATTGTCACATGATAACTGCATAGGCTTGTTCTGCATTGCACCCATGTCCCCCAAAATCCTCCTCAACCACACTACCTCGCAAGAAGCAAAGCATCCAGATTTGTACTCAGCCTTGGTAGAAGAAAGAGCAACTGTGGGTTGCTTCTTGCTAACCCATGACACAACTCCAGATCCAAGTGAGAAATAGTACCCTATCACTGATCTCCTGCTGTCTACGTCTCCTGCCCAATCTGAGTCATAGAATCTGGTCAAGATGTTTCCCTTGGTATAGGTGATGCCATAATCAAGTGTGCCTTTGATGTATTTCAGCACCCACATCCCTACCCTCCAATGGTTCTCCCAGGGCTTATTGGAAAACCTGCTTAGTACACCAATCACAAAACTGATGTCTGGCCGTGTGTTGCATAGGTAAATCAAGCTGCCCACAAGCCTTCTGTACTTTGCTTCTTCCACTAGTGGTGATGAATCCTCGTTTGAGAGATTCACATCAACCTCCATAGGGGTACCAACTGTCTTGCACTCAGCCATGCCAAATGCCTTCAGTATCTCTCCAGCATACTTCAACTACTGTGAAATGAAGATCTCTTTCGGCTCCTGCCAAAATTCAATCCCCAAACAGAAATGCATCAGTCCGAGGTTTGTCATTTCAAACTCTCTTCCTAGCAAATGCTTTGTCTGTGAGATCTTCTCTTCATGGTTCCCTGTTATGACAAGGTCATCCACATAAAGGACCACGATCATACAGCTGCCTCGTTCTCTGAAGATATACAAATTTGCATCAGATGGGCTCCTCCTGAACCCATTTTGTAGAAAGTAGGCATCAATTCACTGGTACCATGCTCGTGGGGCCTGTTTCGCTTGTAAAGTTCCTTCTTCAGTTTGTAGACTTTACCTTTTGAACCGGGGATCTCAAAACCTGGTGGTTGTTCCACGTATATCTCCTCCTTGAGATCTCCATTCAAAAAGGTGGATTTCACATCCATCTGAAACACGGGCCGACTTCCCTGGGCAGCTAAAGCCAAAACACTGCAAATTGTGGTTAGTCGAGCTCTGGGAGCAAAAGTATCTTGATAATCAAAACCATGTACCTGTGCAAATCCTTTTTCCACGAGCTGAGCCTTGTATTTATCCAACATGCCGTCGGGACTTGTACTTGGTCTTGTACACCCACTTGGTTCTGATTACCTTGCATTTTGGTGGTTGATCCATAGGTCCCAAGTGTTGTTTTTCATTATGGAGCCATACTCTGACTACATAGCCTCCATCCACCTATCATCGCCCTATGCCTCTTCAAGACACTTGGGTTCATTAGCACGGATCACTTCTATCATCAAAGCATCGTTGACCAAGTGTTCCTACGCCCTTCTTTGCTCCTCTCATCTCTTGGACCGGTGGGTTCGGATGGTTCCTTCTCAATGGTTGGAGGTTCTCTACCCTCTCTCTACCGTCCAAAAGCTGCTTTACCCACTTCGGGAATGGTCGTTGCTGTTGTGCTTCTGCAAGCTCTTCTTCATCTTCTTTGTCTTGAATCCTCCAAGGCACCATTGGGGGAGTTTGATCTGCTATTGGTGGCAGTACTGGATGGATATCCTGGTCCTGGTTGTCTGGAAAGGGCCTTTGCCCTACTGGCCTCTTTAGGAAAGGGATGCCGATGCTGCTTGCCCATCATGCAAGCTTCACATACATCGGGCAGATTTGAAATTTCTAGTAGGTCTACAATCATTCCACTTTTATGCATTTCCTTCAAAGACCTAAGGTTTAGATGACCAAACCTCTCATGCCACAACTTAGTGTTCTTCACATCCGCTAGAGCACTGAAAGATGAGAGTTCGTAAATGTTGTTGCGCTGTGTACCTTTACCATTGACCTTCCCTTGAAGATCCAGAATCTGTGTGCCATTCTTATCGAATTGAACTTTGAGGTCCCGATCCGTGATCGCAAAAATGGACAATAAGTTCCTCTTGATATCTGGCACATAAAGAACATCGGACAACTGTTTTACAACTCCATCTGACATGAGAGCAATCGTACCTTTTCCTTTTGCTGACATTTTGCATCATTGCTGACTGGTACCATGATGTCATTCCCTACCGGCTATAGAGAGGTATACCAATCCTTCTGACTGGTCATGTGGCGCGATGCACCACTGTCAATGATCCACGATTCATCCGCAGGTACATGAACTGCCTCCATGCAAATCTCCTCAATTGCGATAAATAGCTCTATTGGTACTGCTTACGCGCTATTGCTGGACTCTTTCTTTACTCCGTTCTTCTCATCTGCAATCTTCTTTTGGCACTCATTCTGCTTATGCCTTGCCTTGTTGCAATAGAAGCACTTGATCTTCTTCTTTCTCTTTTTATCATCAAAAGAAGATGGGTTACCAGAGTCCTTACCCTTACCTTTCTTTGATCCAGTCCAGAAAGCCGAATCCTCCTCCAGAAGCATCGCGCTGAAATCCTCAAAGTTGAGGGGTGGATTTCTATTCTGCATATTCAGCACCGTAACAAGACCACCGTACTTTGGTGGGAGAATCCGTATGCACCTTGGTGCTAGATTCTCACTGGTGATGGTGATGCCAATCGCAGTCATCTGATTGCGCAGATTCTTCACCCTGGTGATGAACTTCTCTGCTGCTTCAGACTTAGATAACTCGTTCATAAGTTGAGTCTCTAGATTTTGAATCCGCGTCTCATTCGTGGTCTCGTACTGATTTTTCAAGATCGTCCATGCCTCCTCTGCTATGGTGACATGTTGAATTAATGCCATGACAGAATCACTAACACTGCAAACAATAGCACACAGCGCATTTGTATTTCTTCTTGTCCACACGAGAATCTCATTCGCAGTTGGTACTATCTGTTGTCCTGCATTGGCTGGATCCGATCTCGTAACCGGCCTCACGTCCACCCCAGTAGTAGTGTCCCAAAGCTCATATGCACTTACGATGGTCTTCATCTTGAACTTCCAGAGTGGATAGTTAGAGCCATCCAACTTTCCACTTTTGCCGAACGGTGGGATTCGCAGTCTTGCGGGCTGGGCCATCTCTCACGATCTGCTCGCAAACAAAAACACACTACCAAATCTTCTTGCTAGAGTCCAGGCTCTGATACCATGTAAGAAAATAATACAACGTCTATGCTCAACAGATACCAGGATCACGTACGCAAGAGAGAAAACAAGATAGTGGGGAGAATAAAAAATTTGATTACTATAGAACTGATACAATAGATGGCGCTGCCTCCCAACCGTGCGCTCCTGTGAAAGAAGCTTCGATGACGTGCTGGAAACAGTAGAAGACAGAGGCTGGATGCTAAGGAATCAGGGTTGTTGTAGCCAATGATGAAATGGGCTTCATGGGCTTGCTCTTATATAGCCACCGGTCGTAGTTGGTTAGGCTCAATTGGGTGTAGTCCGCCCAAAACGGTCGACTGTGGGTCGGTCCTAAAATAGGCCACTGACATATGATAGAACCAATGCACAAAACAGAGCAACTAACCTACGGGCTCCGTTCGGCCCAGAGCATCCGGGATCATCTGAGGCTCCAAACGGGCCTCACAACCCGAAGGTGGGCTATCCCGAGAAATGCTCCGTCTACTCTCAGTGCGGTTAGGCAAGGGATGCCTTCCCACACTTGCATGTAGCCTAGTTGGCGGTGTACCAACTCTATCTAAAGCCATCCAGCCATCAGGCCACACATGGCCCCCATCTGGTGTCAAACCAGGACCTACCGGATAACCAAGCTACTCAAATGCCTTCTCCTCATATGGGGGGCTTATAAGAAGAGTTAGCTGGTTCCCACGTAGTTACACGAGAGTGGAGCATTGATATCTAACAGACCTGTGATGTGGTTTGACGCACTTGAGTCAACATACCACACATCATTGCTTTCTTCTACACTTGTCACAGAATTGGTCATGTGCTGTACCATAAACAAATGCTCAATTCTGTCATCACCCTGTCTACAAGAGGATGCATAATTGCCTTACTGCAATTTTCCAGTCATGATGTCATTTTGTTTTTTATAGCAGTGCTTAACCATATGACCCATTTTACCATAGTAATAGCATTCAACATTGTTGTTTGCATTTTGTCCTCTCTGCCATCCACCATGACCTCTTTGGCTCCCTTGCCTCTAAAATTACCACGTCCTCCTCCATAGGACTGGTTTTCTTGAATTTGCTGCATATTCTGATTTCTGCCATGGCCTCCAAATCAACTTGCTCTACCTCTGCCTCTACCTCTTCCAGCATTTAAGTAGAAGACAGTTTCTTTTCAAGTTCCTCCTGAAGAAGATGCACCACCATTTCTCTGATCTTCAGAAATTAGAAGAGCAATCAACTCCCCAAAATCAGGAAAATTCTCACGGACGGCAATGGATGTCCGAAACTGTGCATAATCCTTTCCTAGACCATTCAAGGTCATAGAAACTAAATCATCTTCTCCCACTGGCGACCCAATGGAAGCAAGTGCATCTGCAATCTTCTTTACCTTCATGTGGTAGTCATTGATGCTCATATTTTCTCTCTGCACATTATGCAACTCCTGCTTGAGCTGCATTTTCTTGGTTTGTGTCTTTGTGCTATACATTTTTGTCAAAGTATCCCACGCCTCCTTCGGCATGCTTGCATCCTGAATATGCACAATCATAGAATCTAAAATACTGATAAATAGCTAGTACATAGCTTTTCTGGCTCTCTCATGCCAGCCTTTAAATGCCTGCAATTCCTGTTGATTGGGAACATTAGGAATAACTGGTTCTTGTTCAGCTCTAGTAATGAACTCCCAATAGCCTTTTCCCTTAAGGAAATTCGTCATTCTAAACTTCATGCTTGGAAGTTGTTCTTGTCAAGCTTTTCAATGACAATTTGTGAAAGAGCATCAGACGCCATTACAGAATACTGTAAAATATTTTGTCACTACAAAAAAACACAACTTCTGCCTCACAAGGGCAAATCTACAAAACTGACGAGAGTGGTATTTGACCACACAATTACTTCCTAGTGACGATTATGCATCAACATGCAATAAGAATGATTCTATCACTCCCAATATCTCTGTGCACAGGCATACGATGTAATTTCTACGACAACTATTCACCGACCTGCAAAACAGTGGTCGCACAGCAAAAACAGGGCACTTTTTTGAGTGCTTGCGAAAAACTTCCGCCACCAAATGGCCCCAAAATACTACCCTCTCGCCACACTGTGAAGGGCGTTCGAATCTGAGACAGTGCACTTTTGCACTTTCTGGCTGTGCTACCTGTAGAGATTTGGTCCCAAACTCGAAAAAGGAAAGTAACACTGATCCTATTACCAAGACACCGCGAACTTGGTTGCTTTCTTGAGCTCCTTACCACAAACTAAGCTCTAATGCCATGTGAAGAGAGTGGGAGAGAAGTAAGGAGTCTCACTTGCAGCTTTCTTACATACACAATGGGGGAATATACACAAAGGTGGAGGCTGAAAACAGTTTTCCTCTTCTTATTTGTGAAAGCCAAAAGAAATCTCTCTTAGTACAAAAGAATAGGTGAGCCTATATGTGGGTCTCAAACCAAACTCAGCTAACTAAGGTGGCATACTAACTGAGCCACTAACTAGAGTACATAAAGATAGCTGTCATCCAGCTATTATTCATGAGTGGTGTACCAACCGCATCTACAGCTAACAAGTCGGTGACATAAATGCACAACGGTCACCCTGGCATATCATGAGTGGAGCTCGATATCTCAACACTAGATGCATACTAAGGTATGTGAAGTCTACATTGCAATATGGACTATTTTATGAGACTGGGGTTCAGATACAGTTGCATGGATACACTAATGCTGATTGGGCTGGTAGTATTTCTGATAGACGATCTACCAAGGGATATATGTTCTCTTTTGGGAGTGCTCTAGTCACTTGGAGCAGCAAGAAATAGCCTACAGTTGCCTTGTTGAGCACAGAGGCTTAGTATAGGGGTGCAGCAATGGCTGCATGTGAGGTAGCTTGGTTGCATAAGCTACTTTTTGATATGCATCAGTCTACAGATGGGCCAATTGTCATTTATTGTGACAACATGTGCAGTATACACTTGGTAAATAACCCAGTCTATCATGCTAGAACAAAGCACATTGAGATGCATTATCACTATGTGTAGGAGAAGGTTCTAGTAAGTTTTATTGATCTAGTTTATGTCAGCACAGAGGATCAAGTAGCTAACATATTCACAAAGGCATTGGGTGCAGAGAAGCTGCACAGGTTTAGAGACCTGCTTGGTGTTGGGATTGAGCTTGAGGGGGTGTTGAGATATCGAGCTCCACTCGTGAAATGCCAGGGTGACCATTGTGCATTTATGTCACCGACTTGTTAGCTGTAGATGCGGTTGGTACACCACCCATGAATAATAGCTAGATGACAGCTATCTTTATGTACTCCAATTAGTGGCTCAGTTAGTATGCCACCTTAGTTAGTTGAGTTTGGTTTGAGACCCACATATAGTATTCACTTATTCTTTTGTACTAAGAGAGTTCTTTTGGCTTTCAAAACTAAGAAGAGGAAAATTGTTTTCAGCCTCCACTTTTGTGTGTATTTCCCCATTGTGTATGTGAGAAAGCTGCAAGTGAGACTCCTTCCTTCTCTCCCACTCTCTTCACAATGGGTGGATATCCCAAAAAGAGATCTACATATTGAGCATCGAGAAGGCTAGTGTGGACTCCATCAAAGCCATATTGCTTGCTTGAGAAGCACTTTCCCTTGAGCATTATGACAACTCAAGTGCACTTGCTTGTGCACATAGTTGATGAGGTGGCCATTGGCAGGTACCGTTCATAGTCAATGGATGTTTTTTTCCGAGCGGTATACGAAAACTTTGAAGGGATTTGTAAGGCAGAGAGCAAGACCAAAAGCAAGCATGGTAGAGAAATGGCTTGTGCAAGAGTCATTACTATACATCACCGAGTTTCTTGCATCGAGTTTCTTGCATCCATGGATCCTGATATGCTGCAGGCTTGGCATAACAAGGATGATGATCACATAATTGGCGAGGTTTCCCAAGGAACAGGGATTGAAAGATGAGTGAACAACAAATGGAGAAATTCAATAAGTTTTGTATCCTCAATAGTAAGGAGATGCAAAAGTGGATTGAGAGATATGAAGCGGCCAAAGCAGAAACAATAAATGCAAGGAGGAGATTTAGAGTAATGTACAAGCGATCGCAACCATATCCACAGGATCTCGCCCTTCTCCCCACTCACATGTCACTTGATTGGCTACAACTGGCTCTATGTAAAGCCGAACATGATGGAGAGACAATAAATGAGCGTGAGTGAGAGTTATCATCTGGATGTATGATGCATGTAAGTTTCTTACCTCGACGTAAATAAGTAATTATTTCTAGCAATATATGCTATAAAATATATGGATCCTTATCATTTTAATGATGCTCTTTTACAGTACAAAAAGTATAGTGCATTAGGGTCATATGAACGACATTTGCACGCAGAACACATCGATTCAAAGAGAGTCACGTGTATGATTGTGAAGTCATGGCTAACTTCACACAACCCAAAATATTTATTTCCCACAAGACAAAATTAAAAACCAAGATGCTTTCTCTACCAAATATTAGAAGAGACTCATAAAATTTTTGCAAAACAATCAAAAGAAGGGGCAAGAGGGAGAGAGAGAGAGAGAGATAAAAGAGAGGCATTACACATTGCTAAAGATTTATCTCTATTGTAAGAGATTCGACAACCACACCATTTGAAACTAAAGCAATTAAACTAAGAACTCAAACTACCATCCTATCTCAAGAATGGTTATCCTTCCTATCTCACCGTCTAGCTAGGAGATAGACTATGGTTTGCACCCCTAGGTTAACGCTTTGATTCATAGAGATTGCCACCTTCTCCTCAAAAATCAACCTACTACGAAAAAAAAAATGTAAGACTAATCCCATATAAATTTCTTCTTACAAAAAACCATGTTGGATTGAAAAAATTGTAACTGGGACTTCAGATATATAACTTAAAAGCAACTCCACCCTACTAATAGAGACCTTGAAGGAGCATGATTACCTTCTATTGCACCTGCACCAATGACCCCATCAGTAAAACAACAAGATCTAGTGTTAATTACTCAAACAACCCTATACATAATCAAGAACCTTGGAGTATTTTGATAGTTTGTATCAATATAGCCCTACCCTCATCATTACCACTTATTCTCCAAGTCAACCACCTTGCAATCCCTAGCCCAATTATCACCACCCTAGAGAGCCCACATACTCCCACCATCTTGAGCACCCCATTGTACAAGATATGTTGTGATGAGAGCATCTCATATTATACATGGAGCAACTCAACCATGTACATGGCATGTAGATCTAGATAATCAATTCAAGGACTTTAATCATATTGAAACATATCGTGAAGGGCATCAACCATTTAGGATAGCAACAATATTCTTATAAGTTACACATAAATACTTGATCAAATTTTCAAAACAAAGTCCACCAATGGTAGCCTTTGATCATGATAACATCCTACAAAACTACACAATGCAATTAGTATAAAAAATATGCACATTCAAATAGTACCAACCTATAAGTTGAGAAAATCACTTTAGGGTCTCTACATGCTACTAGAGCTTGGTATAATAACACACATGCCTGTTTGGTAAAAAACAATCCAATTTAGAGTGTATAAAGTAGAAGAGAGATTTGCCTAGAAAATAGTCTGCACTACTATGCACATAAAGAAATTTGACTTGCAAATAACTGACAAAAACATAGTGTTCAGAACTGAAAATATATTGTTGCATCAAAAAGTCACTTTAGAGTTCCAAAAAAAACTGAAGGCTGGACCAAAAATTTTGCTTCACAAGCCTGCAAGAGAGGCTTAGGTAGACAGGGTAGGTAGGAAACAATTTGTAGGAGAGGCTGATGAATGTAGGAGTGACACAAATGGAGGGGTTATATAGCCGGCCAGAACTAGCCGACTCAACCAGTCAGTTAGCTGACGGGGGAAATCTTTTGGCGAGCTTTTTAATGTGAGCTTTTTTACCATTTGCTTTGTTTTTGCGAGCTTCTTTTAGAAATCCATACATGTTTTTGTTATAAGAAAGATGGGGAGGTTAGAAAGAGGGGGAGAGAATATAGGATATGTTCATTTTCATAGCATGTGGGAGGGGTCGAAGAGTGTATACTATGCACAAGGGGGGGGCGGATATGACTGGTAGTAGGAGGCAAAAAATTATGGAAGATATGTCCATATTCAAAGTAGAAGGGAGGAACTATGGGAGATATGTACATTTTAAAAGTGTATAATTTGAAACTTTTGACCTCATATTTGGATTCCTCGTTGAATTCCGGTCATTTTGAGTACCAACATGACCATATTCTGATAAAATTTGGAAAAATGGTGTTTTTGTCATTTTGGCCTGTTTGGGGCCTATTTTGAGTCTGCGCTAGTCCAAATATGAGGTCAAATCTGTCAAATTATACACTTTGAAAATAAACAAATTTCCCACATGCTCTCCCTTCCCCTTTACATTTAGTAGATGAACATAACTTTCACATTCCTCATCCTCTCTCTCCTCCTTGCACTCCTCTTTGCATACCTTATAAGTTCCCCCTCTACGTTCTCCACTATGATAATGAATATATGTTCCAACTCCCCTCCCCTCCCTTCTCCATGCCACCTTACCCATGCACCCGTCCCTCCCCCTTTCCTTTATCTCCCCTCCCCCCCCTCTCTCCTCTTAACTGCAACCACAACCCAAACTTTCAACCCACCCCACTCCATGACCCCCCCCCCCTCTCTCTCTCTCTCAGGTGAATGAAAAGCTCGCAATATTCATGAAAATTGAAAAAAAGCTCATGACAAAAAGCTCACCAAAAAATCACACCCCTAGCTGACCAACTTGGTTGGCTAGTCAATTGGTACAGACCAAGCCTGATTGGCTTGTCAACTAGTACAGACCAGGTCTGTAACACCTGGTTGCTAGCCTATAAAATGCCCTACTACTAGGCCTTTGTTTGGACTACTCCAGGCAGCCCGAGGCAGGTACTAAGGTTGCCACAATCTGCAACAACTTGCTGCAAATAGCAGGGTCTTCAGACTCTACTAAATCTAACCCTAAAAAGGATTACTCTCAGAATCTGACAAAAAACTAGGGCATAATAACACCTAAATACAAAAATCTTGGCAGCCCTAATGTCCCAGCAAAGGAGTTCACAGGGAGGCACTACCCTATTTCAACCCCCTCTTAGTGTATGCTGTGGGTCAATATACACAAGCTAAAGAAGATATTCAAGCTGCTCCAAGACAATGCCTTCGTCAAGAGATTAGCTACATTCTCCTTTGTTGAATAGTGAACAAGCTCTACCATCTGCTCTAATCAGCTTTTGCAGATGAAATGATAGTCCACCTCTATACGTTTCGTGCGATTATGGAATGCTGGATTGTGTGCAACAATAGCATATTTAAACATCATGCATGCATGATGCATGGTAAGAATTGTGGAGATGCACATGTTCGAACACATAAATGATATCAAATCCGTATCAAAATTTTAAATCACAAGGATATTACTCTCATTAATCCTTGTGAAAACTATCACATCCATCGAGAACATATAAATATGCTAGAAGCACATTGATACATATTTTAGCATGCATGCACAACACATGCTAGTAAAGAAACGTAAAAATACGCATGCACAACCATGCAAATGATACCCCTATTCACACAAAAGAACATGGAAATTACTCTCTTCAAGGTCTGTTCATACTATTCTATCCATCAAAGACATACATGTATGCACACCGGTGCATATTTTTATTACTCATGCACAATGCATGTTGGCTCTTTCCTACCGCTTTCGTAGGAAGAGCTGGGTATTCTATGTTGCAGGGTTCCGAGGCTTTTTGTCACCTACAGATATATTGGAATTGTCGTTGTAGTATATGTGTAGCTTAGGACCTCGAGTCGTGTTCCGGTGAGAGACGTAGGCTTAAGTGTGGTGAGTAAACCAAATGCAAGCATGTGTAAAAGGCACGTAAACCATTGTTGTTGGGGTAATAAAGGCTTTCGCCTTCATTGGGGGTTGTAGGGTTTAGGAGGAGTTTAAGGGTTCAGAAGGAGGTTCCTGGGTTTAGAAAGAGTTCAAGGGTTCAGAAGGAGGATCCAGGGTTTAGAAGGGGGTTCCAAGGTTTAGAAGGAGTCCAGGGTTAGAAGGAGGGTCCAAGGTTCAGAGTAGAGTACATGGTGGAGAACTCGTCTCCCTTGTAGATCATTGAGTTTAAGGGTTTAGGAAAGCATAGGAGTGGGAGAGGAAGAAGGTGTAAGAGCATGGGTGAAGTAAGAGAGAGAGGAGGAAGGAGGAGGAGGGAAGAGGAGGAGGGAAAGGGAGGAGAGAGGAGGAGGAGGAGGAGGGAGGAGGAGGAGGAGGAGGAGGAGGAGGAGGGAGGAGGAGGAGGAGGAGGAGGAGGGAGGAGGAGGAGGAGGAGGAGGGAGAAGGAGGGAGGAGGAGAGGGAGAGGGTGGGTTGCAGGGTTGGAGGAGAGGGGAGAAGGGTTGCAAGGTTAGGACATGCTATAGAGTCGGCTTGTAATCTGAGCATCAATCCGTTCATTGGGATTAAAGCTGAGTGGAGGCAAATGGGAATCAAGGTAACATGGGACCTCCAGAATTAATGCTAATGTTTTGCAGAATATGGCACTTTGGCAAAGGAAGCGATCAATGTTGCCGCGCATTGTTTGTTCATGCTGCTGAAGTGCTCGGATCATGGCGCCTTGGATAGTCCATTCTACACCAGAGTAGGGTTCAATCATTGGCCAATTAATGACTCGATCTTCAGCCAAAGTGTGTATGTTGGCTTCCCATCTTTTACGCCGTGGAACTGCATAGAACTTGGGATGGGTTCTAAGACATGGAGGTGCCCGCAAGTACTCCTTTAAGAAGCTTACATCAAAGAGCTTGGGACGGCGCCAATCAGGTTGTGGATCCAATTTGCTAATACAACCTTCACTTATTTGGTGCTGACGAAGATTGGTAGGAAAGTTACCCAGGGTCCATCCACCGCGAGTTTTCATATCAGGATATTTGCTCCAAAATTCCTTGATGGGGTTACTGGGAAGTGGTATCTCATCAAAATCATACCCATCATTGGAACTTGGCATGGGTGTACGAATTGGATTATCCGGATCCTGATATTCAAAATCAAATACTGCATCATTTTCTACTGATGGAAACACCAGTAGTGTCGGAGGTGATGACGGGGCCGGGAGAGAAGCAGGGGACATGGGGGAGAAATATGGCTGAGTGATAGTGGCGGAAGGGGGAGCAGAGGGGAGGGGGGGAAGAAATGGGCAAATGGTTTGAGCAGCTTGGTAATCCTCAAGGGTAGGATTAGCAAGGGAGGGGAAAAAGCTAGGTGTGAGGGGCTCGTAAGTTTGTGACTGTTGGGTAAGTTGAAAATGGTGAGAGGCATGAGCAAAGAGACGATGGAGGGAATAGATGTTAGGATGGAGCTCGGGGAAGGTTAAGAGGGTGGTAGCAGCAAGGGGAAGTGAGGTTATGATGTTGGCAGAAAGAGTGGTTAGATATGGAAAGTTGGATGTGAGATAGGCCTTGTCATCGTCCGACACTTCTTTTTGCTGGTGCGATGGGATGATCAGCTGCATGGGTTGGATGTCGGTTATGTCATGCCGTGCAAATAATAGGGATGGCCTTTGCAGCAACGGCAACAAACCTGCAATAACCCTGAGGGGAGGACTACCCATGAGGCAGGCATATGCAATGAAAGCATCCGTCCTGAGAGTTATAAACCCGGCATGTGTAGACAGGCAGAAGATATTCTTCTCATCCTCAGACAAGTCTTGGCAAATTATGCGCAGGGTTTTAATCCCGATGGATCGTTTCCAGTTGATTGTGGGATGAGCAGATATGATCTTGAGTTGGAGTTGCTTCCATTGGATAAGCACGCGTGCGTGGAGGTGATCTTCCATTTGTAGAGCAGCCACAAGCTCTTCATATACCATGGTTGTGCATTGTAGTGGGCCGTCATTGGTGTTGTCTTCCAATGTCTCATTGTTGCGCACTAGCAATTGGAGTTCAAGCTTGGAGATGGCTATTTTTTGGGAGTGCATCTCATTCATCTTTTCCTTGTACTGATGGTAGATGGTTGTGTATGCCTCTTTAAGCTTTTTCATTTGCAAGGTGACCTTTGCCTGTTGAGGAATGTCTTCAGTGGTATTGGACCATTGGTCCAAGAATTGGGCTTGTGAAGTGCTGGCCTCTTGAACAGTAGCAAGTTGGTCTTTTAAGAGTCGGCATTCCCTTGTAAGCTCATCAATACTAAAGGCACGTACTGCCAAAGATTGTTGCATGTCTTCAATCTTGTCCTTGCAATCCTGGAGCTCTTCTTCTTTGTGAATGAGAGTGAGTCGAGCTTGTGCCACTTCCTCTGTTTGTTGCGCATGTGCAGTTGTCAGGGAGTTATAGGAGGTCTGTAGGATTGCCATTGCTTCTACTGCCGCAGTCAGCTGTGTTTGACTTTGGTGAAGGTTGGAGGTCACATCACTTACGGCCTTCTCTTGAGCTTGGAGAGCCTGGTTCATGCGCACTTCTTCTACCTCCTTCTCATCTATCTGCGCCCGAAGTGCCTTGACCTCTATGGCAATTGCCTGGAATTGGTCTTCGATTTCTGATGCCGTCTGCATTTCCAACTCTCTTGCATATGCTTCCTTAGCCAAGCTAGTGAAGAGTTCTGACATTTGGATCATTTGGCTAGCTTGATGTTGGAGAATGACAGATGGTGATGAGGTCTGGCGATATTGCTGATACAAGTGGTGCCCATGTAGCCATCCCGAGGGTTCTGTAGTACTTGGGGGAGGTTGTTCCAATGGCATGTCACTCCCTTGTGGACAATAGTCATACTGCTGATCTGGCACGAGCTCTCGTTGGGGCTCATCGACTGGCATGGCGTCGATGGGCAGTTCGAGTGCTGATGTGGTCTCAAGCTCTGGTGCTGATCGTTCCTCAGGTTCGGGTGCCAACCTTGTCTCGAGCTCGGGTTGGTGCTGTTGGTGAAGACTTAGTGGTTGCAGTTGTGCACCGAGCTGAAGCATTTCCTGGGGCAATTCTGCAATCCTGCTTTCCAGAATAGGGACTTCTGTTAAGGCATCTGTACTTATCAATGTGATAGCTGGAGCAGTTGATGATGACTCCCATACTGGTGAGAAGGGTATGTCCAACTCCTCAATTGGCTTTGGAGACTGGGGCAGAGTCATTTCTCTTTCTTGTAGTTCTTTTTTGATGATGATAGCCAATAAGTGCGGAATTTTACATTTCTGGCCTGAAGAACCATCGAGTTTTTTTGTAAAGAAAATGACGAAGTGTTGGACCCAGTCTTGTTTGAGCTTCCTACTCAACAAAACAAATGTGCGGAGTGGAAGGGAGCGTTCCTTGCCGTTCTTTATTCCCAGGATGGTGGAGAGAAATTGTGCTGCTTCTTTGAGGCGAGGATCAAGGATTGTGCGAAGCAAGATGCCATCTCTATGGATCAGGGTACCCTTGGTGAGAAGAGACTGTACCTCGATAAATTTTGCATCAGCCGACCGTTTAGGGTATTGGCCACCTTGTGTTGGCAGTGAGAAAGCCCTTTGAATGACTGTACTGTCGAGGATAATGTTCAGTGGGCTCTGTTGTACAGTGATTGTACCGTACTTGCCATCCGTTGCATTGCTGGAGTAGTAAGAGTGGAGAAAGTCCTTGATGTAGGCTGTCATGATAGGACTGTCCTCCAAGGATTTGAGGCTCTCATGCAAATTGCCTAGACCCCGTTGCTCTAAGTAAGATTGTGCTTCCTGGGAAAGAGCATAAGTCGAGGTGGGTGGCCAGACAAGTTCCAATGATTGGGCCTTGTTAACAGTTGTGGAGGCCGGCTGTGACTGGGGTGGCATTTGTTCTGCTTGGACATGCACTGAATCTTCTTCGGAGCTATCGCTTTGGACCATGAACGCCTGTGGTCTCCGTGGGTGAGAGCATGTAGATGGCTGCGAATTATGGAGGGGGTCCCGTGGTTGAGGCGGTGGGCTCTTTCTGCGCATCCTCTTTAGTGGCGGCATCTTTTCTGAACCTGCATCCACGTACATGTAGTGTACCATTGATCATTACATTGTTTGGCATGCCTGTATGACCTTTCTGTGTGTGTGTGGGAGAGAGATCCCCTTTTTTTTTTTTTTTTTTTTTTTAAATAATAAAATAAATACATTTTTTGGAGAGTGTGGAATGAAGGTGTGTGGTACAATTATTCATGCAATCATCTATGTGTCTAAGCAAAAGCGCGTGAGTGCACGTGACCTAGTAGCTAAGTAGGGACTAACTATATGCTTTTTTGCTGGGATTTTCATAGGGCAGCTAGAACTCATTCACCAATCCTGAGCTCTAGGTAAAATCGATTGAGGCTACCTATATGTGCGAAGACGTACATATGCAAGTGAGTGCTCGTGATACAATCTAATCCTAACTAAGGAAGACTTGGTTTCCCAAATCTTCGTTTTTGTCGGGGATGGCTCGCGTGTTGATGTAGTAGCGCTTCAGTCGGCTCCCTTTTATTGTTGTGTTGAATTGGACTCCATCTAGTGTTTCAAGTAGCACAGCTCCAATGGGATTCATCTTTCGTACTCGGTAGGGTCCTTGACCTAGATACTTCAGTTTTCCCTTGTGTACTTTGGCATTGTATAACAGGACTAAGTCGCCTTCCTTGATGTCTTTAGCTTTCAGATTCCTGTCAAACCATGCCTTTCTTCGACGTTTTTCTGTTGTCATGGCATGATAAGCGACTAGTCTTGTCTCTGTATGCTTCTCCAACTGACAGAGCCTTTCTTTCAAGGACTCATGATCAACCATGCGTTCCTGTATTGCGATGCGTAGACTTGGTATTACAAATTCGAGTGGAACCACGGCTTCAAGGCCGTACACCAATTGAAAAGGGGTGTTCCCTGTACTGACCTTGAATGTGGTTCTATATGCCCATAAGGCTGCATTCAGTTTCTCTGCCCAATCAGAACGCTGTGGTTCTACTACCTTGGTAAGGATATTGCATATGATTTTGTTTGTGGATTCTGCTAGTCCATTCCCTTGGGGGTAGTAGGGTGTGCTTTTTCTATGAATGAGCATGAAGCCAGACAAGAGTTCTTGGATTACCTCATTGACAAAATGTGTGCCTCTATCCGACACAATTTCAAGGGGGCATCCGAATCGGGTGATCACATGTTCGTACAAGAATCTTGCTGTGCTTTTGGCATCTACCTTTCGGACTGCTTTTGCTTCAGCCCATTTTGTAAAGTAATCAGTGGCCACAATGATGTAGCGTGCCTGTGTTCCTTTTGCTGCTGGATGTATGGGACCCACATAATCAATCCCCCATTTTTCAAATGGCTGTTGTGCAACAACTGTTGTTAGGGGATTGAAGTCTTTGTGTTGTGGTTTAATAGTTCGTTGGCAAACATCACAGCCTTTTACATATTCATAGGCATCTGCCCACAGTGTTGGCCACCAGTAGCCTGCGAGGAGAACTTTTCTTGCTGTGGCTTCCCCTTGGAAGTGTCCTCCTGCAATGCCTTCATGGACTTCACTCAGGATTGGCAGGATCTCATGAGGCATTACACATCTTCTTAATATCTGGTCCTTGCCCATCTTGTATAGTTGTCCTGCAATGAGTTGATATGGTGCAGCCTTTAGAATCAATTTTCTGGCATCTACTGCTTTCATGTCAGGGGGTGGTCTTCCTGCCATCAAGTACCCAATGATATCTCCACACCATTCTGGAACAGCATCTATTTGAAATAGTGTGGCATCTGGTAAGTCATCTTCTACTCCAGTGGCTTCTTCTCCTGTCTTGACTCGAGACATGTGATCGGCAATGTAGTGTTGGGCACCTTTGCGGACCACAATTTTGAAGTTGAATTCTTGTAGCAAGAGGAGCCATCTGGTTATTCTTCCGGTGGTACACGGACGGTTCACAAGATATAGCAAAGCTTGATGATCGGTGTAGAAGACAAAATCATTTGCGAGTAGATAGTGCCGAAATTTTTTTACACTATACACCATTGCTAGGGCTTCTCTTTCTGTGGTGGTATAGTTGATCTCTGCATCATTGGGCGAAGTAGACAGGGTAGTCTTTCTTATGTTCACCAGGTTGACAAAGCACACTCCCAATTGCATACTGGGATCCATCAGTATGAACATGAAAATCAATATCCCAATTGGGAGATATAAGGATGGGTGCTGTGATTAGGCGCCACTTTAAAAGCTCAAAGGCTCGGTCGCACTCTTCGGTCCATAAGAACTCCACTAATAATTTGTAAAGTGGTCTAGCTATCATGGCATACCGCAATATAAATCTTCTATAATAGCCGGCATGTCCCATAAAGACCTGTACACCTTTGGAATTTGTAGGAGGAGGCAATTCCATGATGATTTTGATTTTATCCATGTCAGTTGCAATCCCATGTTGAGAGACGATGTGTCCCAAAACAACTCCGTGGGTGACCATGAACTGGCATTTTGTTGGATTTAGGGAGATGCCATACTCCCTGCATTTGATTAGTACTTCTTCCAGACATTTGAAGTGGTCCTGTTTGGTTGAATGGATGCACAAATCATCCAAGAAGACCTGTAAAAACTTATTCAAAAATGACTTGAAAGCTGTGAACATGACTCGCTGGAATGTGGCTGGGGCATTACAAAGGCCGAATGGCATGACTCTATATGCAAAAATACCCCATTCTGTAGCAAATGCTGTTTTTGATTGGTCTTGAGGAGCAATTTGTACTTGGTTATAGCCACTGAAGCCATCCAAGAAACTATAAATTTCGGATCCTGCCACCTTTTCCAACACTGTTTCTGTTAAGGGTAGGGGGTAGTGATCCCTTATTGTGGCGGCATTCACATTTTTCAAGTTCACGCATATTCTGAGCTTCTTGTTGCGTTTAGGTACAATGACAATGGGGGAAACCCAATCAGTGTGCTCGATCTCGTAGATGAATCCGGCATCTAGGAGTTTTTCCAGCTCGTCATAAACCATGGTGCCATATTTAGGATTTGTGCGATAAGGTCCACATACCTTAGGGCGAGCACCTTCCCTTATAGGGATCATGTGAACTGCCACTTCTGGGGAAATTCCTTTCATCTCTTTGTATGACCATGCTAGGCAGTCACGATATTCCATTAGGAGGTCTTTGAGTTTGCTTTCATCTTCTTGACGGAGCTGTTTCCCAATGAAAACCAATTTTTCTTCCTCCCCTTCAAGGGCGAGGTTTATTGTGCGTGTTTTTGCCGGTCCCTCATAGATTGGAGTTTCTCCAATGCTATCGGTTTCTTGAACTTCAGATTCTCTGATTGGTCTTGGCATTGCTATTGGTGCACTGCCACTTGTATAATTCTTAAAGTATTCCGGCACTTCTCGAAGATCGGCCTCTGATGGGGTTGAACTAGCCTGAGATGTGTCATGAGTACTGGGTGGCATAGTTGCATTTAGGAATTTGTTAGGCTCTTCTTTTCTTTCTTTTTCTGAAGTCTCTTGATCGAGCTTCATCCGCACATGTGGCTTATATTTCCGAAACTTCTTACGTTGGGAACTGTGAGGTAACTTTTCCACTGGTAAAGTGTTTCCAAGTAAGGGTTCATCTGCTGCACATACTCCTTCCAGTCCCTCAGGGGACCATTCAAGAGGTGGTGGTATTGATTTGGAGGGAACTGACTTTGCAAGGTACAATTCGACAATCCTTGTTTGGACTCGTTCGAATTCATTGAAGTGCTCGGCCTTGGCTTTTCTGCGATTTCCTCCTGCAGCTTTCTTGCGGGATCTTCTGCTGTTATTCAACTGTGGAGGTTCAATTTTTGGGAGCTCAACTGCCATTAGGGCATGGAGAATGGCTAGGTCATTATCAAAGATTTGATCTTCAATTTCAGCATTCGCAGCCTCTGTTTCAAGGTCCCAAGGAAAATCTGAATCATCATTGGTATGGGTACCTTCTTCAGGTTCATTATCCCATTCGAGGTCAGCCATAAAGAATGGCATCTCTAGATCGATTGGTTCTTCATGTGTCGGTGGAGGATTGACCTGTAGTGCGTTAACATCTATCTGTGAGAAGATGGGGTCTAATGAATGGCAGTTGTCGATGGTTGCCAATGTTTGTATCCAGTTATTGACATTGCTTTGTGAGTCACCTGCTATGGCATGTTGTTGCAAGGGATCTGATTTGCTCGAGATTGTCGTGGAAGATGTGTCATCCAATGCTCTAGGAACAATTGGTTTAATAGCTCCTGTCTCCACATTCACCCTGACTGCAGTGTCTCGATTCTGGATTGTCAATCTATTAGTTCCCCAGTCATGGAGGACTGATGCTTCCCGTAACCAAGGACGTCCCAGCAAGATTTGATAGGATTTTTTGGGGAGATCCAGGATTGTGAATTGAAGGGAAAAGCGGACTCCTGCGATCTTTGTGGACACGCCATTCACTACTCCCAAGGGTTTAGCCCGTGAATCATCGGCAAGGCGTATGTTGAAATTAGCCTTTTGCATTGGTGGGAGACCCCATTCTTCGTAGAGCTCCTTTGATAGGACATTGACACCTGCTCCACCATCCACTATGGCTTGGACTTCATTATATGCTTTGTGGATCAAAGGCACAGTGATGTTGCGTATGTCATCTCGCTCACCCATCCGCACAGGGATATCTTCAATGTCGTTCATAGGTGGAGGGGGAGTTGCGAGTTCAATCCATCCTTTGAAACTCTCCCAGAGATTGGGACAATTTCGTAAGAGGATTCCGATGGGAATGGACACAGGGCAACTCAGGATGCTAGAGAGTGCAGCTCCTTCAAGTTGACGTGGCGGTACATTCTGTTGTGGAGTCTGTTGTTGGAACAAAGGCTCAAGTACAGTATCAATACTTTGTGGGGCCAAGTTATGGATTGGGTCTTGAGCTTGTTTCTGAGCCTCGAATTGAGCTTGTTCATTTTGAACCCATTGCTGAAGTACCTGAAAACGAGCCTTCTCCACCTCTGCATTCGGGAATGGAGCTTCTTGTATTCGAGGCTCGGGAGTGGATGTGGATGAGCTCGGCTGCTCATTGCTTGGCGGAGGTGGAGGCACTTGTGCTTTCTTTCTCAGAAGTCGCTTCGGTTGGATTGGAATGATAGGGTCCTTCGTGGCCTCTTTCTGTTGGCGTGTAATTACATTGATAGGTTGTGACCTTAGACTTGCCGGACCCAGACTTTGATGGTCCACCCCAATGATGCCGATGGGGACGTCAGGCTTAACCTCTGTTTGTTCTGGGACCTTATTTTTCATGGGACAATCCATACAGGCATGTCCTATGCCACAATCTCTGCAAAGTGGTTGGAAAGTAGCTGGGCTACCGCGATGAGGGCACTCTGCGATTCTATGATTTTCTCCACAACCGTAACACTTGATTGGTGCTCGAAATGTGTTGGGTCGCACTTGATTTGCATAGACTGGTATTAGACCCTCTGCACCTTCTACATAGTACACTGGGTACTCTGCTTCATACTCAAATAGCGAGTCTACTTCCTCGGCTTGTAATTGATGTATGGGAACTTCCGGAGGAGCTGGATTTGGTGCTCTTGGATACGGTCGTGGATTTGGATTCCTGAGTAGTTGTGGGACTTGTGTCCGAACGGGAACAAGATTTAGCCTCGGAGCTGGGGGCGCTTGTGCAAGTGCCGGTTGCCTGTATACTGGCATGGGTGCCGCTTGGTATTGTGGTGGTCGAGGCGGATTGTTGCGCATGTTGAAGATGCAACTGGTCTCATCATGGCCGCCAACGACACAGATATGGCACCACAACCGTGGCCGTGGATTTGCTTGTGCAGTGATTCTTGCTCTGAGGACTGGGCATTCATTTGCTGTATGATTTGCCAAGCAGTGTGGGCACCAGACATTTTCTCGCCGTGGATATGTTTGAGTTGGCGGCTGAGACAAGTGGAGTTTTTGATCCATGGCCTGCATCATATCTTCTTTCAATTTCAAGGTCATGGCCTCTAGGCGATCTTCATTGGATGTTTCGGCAGTGTCCTTTGATTTACCTTTTTTTGAGCGTTTATCTCGTGTATTTGATCTGGCATCATCACTACTAGTGTCTGAATCTGTCATACCATCTTCGATGTCAATGGCTGCCGCATGAGCAGCACTGAATGTTTCATAGCTACTTATCTTTTTCATATCCTTGCGGATTTTCTTTCTGAGTCTTGCTATGAACCATGCCGTGAGGTACTTTGCATCTGGCCGTGGGTCACATTTGGCAATCAATCTCTTCATCTTTCCCAGGTATGTGCGTACATCTTCCCTCCGGCCTTGTTCGATCTTGCTGAGTTGGAGAGCGGGATCATCTTGTAGTCGTTCCGTTTGAAAGCGACGTTTGAATTCGGTTTGAAGTAGGTCCCATGTAGCACGTTCTTCCACAAGAAGGTCGAGGTACCATTCTGACGCCTCATCAGTTAAGGCCATTGGAAACCAAGCCACCTTAGTTTCATGGGATTGATCACCACCTGCTCGACATGCGGCATCAAAATGTTGGAGGAAGCGAGCAGGGTCTCCCCTACCATTATATTTGGGAAGTTCCAGTTTTCCCAAGGGGCGTCGGCCGTGATTGTTGTGATTTCGTCGATTGAAGAAGTTGTCAGCCTCGGCATCGAGCTCGATGTCCCCATCATGCTCAGGACGACGGCCAGCCATGTTGGGGCGTGGAGGAGTTAAAGGGAGTTGTTGAATCTCAGGGGGGAATTCGGGGTAGAGGATTGGCGGGGGCGGTTAATGCAGTGGAGTTAGATGCGGATTGGGCGAGCGTTGGAGTCGAAGTCGTTGGCCGGAACGTAACTGCATGCAGATGGTGCGTGATTTGCCAAGGGTATCGCTACCCCAAGTGTGGGTGTGGAGGTAGTGCTGTTAGGAGAGTTAGAGTGGTGTTAGTTTGTGTAGGGACCGTCGTGTTAATAATGTGCCTAGGATTGTCCTACGTGTGTAGGGAAATGTGCCGGTGCAGACGGATCGTTAATCGGAGGTCGCGGTGTGAAAATACGAGTGAATTAATGCAAAATGAGGCCCACACGGGGGCGCGAATGAACGTGTGCTAGGGATGCCGAAATGGTGTGCAATGGGCTGGAAAAATACCCCGTAATGTGGTGTTTCCGTGTGTGAAATCTGGGTTCAAACGGGGTTCAATTTGAGTCCCAAACGGATGAGTTTCGAGGGGTTAAAGGAGGGGTAAAGTTGGCGTTTGGGGGGGTCCTAATGGTGGTGTGAATGGACTTTAAGTCCAACCGAGGGGTTGAAACCAAGTGACTCTAGTTAGACTAACTAACCTAGATCCTCCCAGTTACTGTAACTGGGAGGTTGAACTAACTGTAGTTAGATACTAACTGAAGAGTTAGTCTAACCTAACTGGGGGTTAACCTAAACTAACCTAACTAGTCTAACCTAACTAACCGAGGGTGAACTAACCTACTCTAACCTAACCTAACTCTAGTTAATGCTAACCGAACTAACCTAACCTAACTGTAGTTAGGTCTAACTAACCTAGGGTTAATCGACTAACCTAACCGTAGTTTGTAACTAACCCGAGGTTAGTTTTAGGTTAGGTTTTTTTTTTTTTTTTTTTTTTTTTAAATTTAATGGTGGTGGTTCTGGGGGGGGGCTGCCCGTCGGCGGCGCCCGGAGGGGCTGCCCGAGGTGGCGCGGGGGCGGGACGGGGGTGCGCGGGGGGGCGGCGGGGGAGGTGGCGAGGGGAGTGACGGGGGAGGGCGAGGGGGGTGCGCGGGGGAGGGGGCGGGGGAGGGCGCGGGGGGCGGCGGGGGAGGTGGCGAGGGGGGTGCGCGGGGGAGGGGGCGGGGGAGGGCGCGGGGGGCGGCGGGGGAGGTGGCGAGGGGAGTGGCGGGGGAGGGCGAGGGGGGCGGCAGGGGAGGTGGCGAGGGGAGTGGCGAGGGAGGGCGAGGGGAGTGGCGGGGGAGGGGGCGGGGGAGGGCGAGGGGGGCGGCGGGGGAGGTGGCGAGGGGAGTGGCGAGGGAGGGCGAGGGGAGTGGCGGGGGAGGGGGCGGGGGAGGGCGAGGGGGGCGGCGGGGGAGGTGACGAGGGGAGTGGCGAGGGAGGGCGAGGGGAGTGGCGGGGGAGGGCGAGGGGTATGAGCGGGGGGGCGGGGGTGTTACAGGGGGAAGGACGGGGGGTGGCGCAGGGGTTGGCGCGGGGTGGCGGGCGGGGCTGGGGGGTTAGCGGGGCGGCGTCGCGGTCGCCGCGGGCGGCGGCCGGTGGTGCCGGCGCCGGGACGGAGGGCGCGGCGCAGGCGGGCACTGCGGCGCGCCACCGCCGGCGGAGGCGCTGCGGGGGCGCCTCTGTTGGGCGCCGCCGCGGTGCCGTGAGCGGGGGGCGGGCGGGGCTGGGGGGTTGGGGCTGGGGGTGGCGGGCGGTTAGAGATAGGGGGCGGGGTAAGGGGGAGGGGGTAAGGGGGAGAAAGAGTAGAGGGGGGGTTAGGGGGTGGAGGGGTCGAGGGTAAGGGGGAGGGGGTAAGGGGGAGAAAGAGGAGAGAGTGAGAGAGAGAGGGGGTGGGAGAGAGAGAAGAGAGAGAGAGGGAAAAAAGGGGAGAGAGGAGAGGGAAAGGAGAGAGAAGGTGGAGGGGGAGAGAGAGATGAAGGGGGAGGGGGAGAGGGGGAGGTGGGAGAGGGGGAGGTGAGGGGGTGGGGGAGAGGGAGAGGGGGAGGGGAGAGGGAGAGGGGGAGGTGGGAGAGGGGGAGGTGAGGGGGTGGGGGAGAGGGAGAGGGGGAGGGGAGAGGGTGTGAGAGAGGGGGTGGTGGAGGGGGAGATGAAGGGGGAGGGGGGAGGTGGTGGTGAGGGGGAGGGGGAGGGGGGAGGTGGTGGAGGGGGAGGGGGGAGGTGGTGGTGAGGGGGAGGGGGAGGGGGGAGGTGGTGGAGGGGGAGGGGGGAGGTGGTGGAGGGGGAGATGAAGAGGGAGGGGGAGGTGGTGGTGGAGAGGGGGAGGTGGTAGTGGAGGGGGAGGGGGAGATGGGGAGGGGGCAGGAGGTGGAGAGGGGGAGGGGGAGATGGGGAGGTGGAGATGGAGGGGGAAGATGGAGGTGGTGGTGGAGGGGGAGGGGGAGGGGGGAGGTGGAGATGGAGGGGGAGGGGGGAGGTGGAGGGGGAGAGGGGGAGGGGGAGGGGGAGGGGGGAGGTGGTGGAGGGGGAGGTGGAGATGAAGGGGGAGGGGTAAAAGAGCAACAAAAAAAACTGAAAGACGGAAATTGAAAAGCAAGGCGAAGTGGTTACCTGACGCTCTCCAAGTCTTTCTCGATGTAACGGGATTGTCGCGGAACAATGGACGGTGGGTGGAAGGCTAGGTCATCGCTGCGAGAAGGGCTCGATGTCACTTACATGGCGAGGATAGGAGTAAGGGGGCGGTCGATGGAGAGGGAGGAGTGTCTTGCGTGGGGCTCGGAAGGTGGAAGAGAATGGAGGCAAAAAGTGAAAGATGAAGAATGAGGGGGGTGGAGTAGGTTTTTATAGGTTTGGATTTTAGGTTTAGGGTTTAGGTTTAGGGTTTAACCCTAAACTCTTCCCGAGCCATAACTCTTTATGGAGAGCTCGGTTTGCCTTTCTGTAAAAAGGTAAAATGATCGTAATTGAAAGCTCTACGCAACCGTGTCCACTACCTAGCCTAATTGTACATCATGTGGCTTTTATTCAAGAAATTAAGAAAATTTCTTAAGGTAGTACCCCAAAGTGGATGTTTGGGGTTGATATGTTTGGCTAGATTTGGAAAAATTTTTACTCTCCTTGCCCTTGAGTGGTATGTGCGTGAAAGTTTGAAGTAGTGACTTGTTTTACACCTACCTACGCATGTTTACTCGCTACTTGAGACGCTAGTCTCCCCGGCAGCGGCGCCAAATGTTGGCTCTTTCCTACCGCTTTCGTAGGAAGAGCTGGGTATTCTATGTTGCAGGGTTCCGAGGCTTTTTGTCACCTACAGATATATTGGAATTGTCGTTGTAGTATATGTGTAGCTTAGGACCTCGAGTCGTGTTCCGGTGAGAGACGTAGGCTTAAGTGTGGTGAGTAAACCAAATGCAAGCATGTGTAAAAGGCACGTAAACCATTGTTGTTGGGGTAATAAAGGCTTTCGCCTTCATTGGGGGTTGTAGGGTTTAGGAGGAGTTTAAGGGTTCAGAAGGAGGTTCCTGGGTTTAGAAAGAGTTCAAGGGTTCAGAAGGAGGATCCAGGGTTTAGAAGGGGGTTCCAAGGTTTAGAAGGAGTCCAGGGTTAGAAGGAGGGTCCAAGGTTCAGAGTAGAGTACATGGTGGAGAACTCGTCTCCCTCGTAGATCATTGAGTTTAAGGGTTTAGGAAAGCATAGGAGTGGGAGAGGAAGAAGGTGTAAGAGCATGGGTGAAGTAAGAGAGAGAGGAGGAAGGAGGAGGAGGGAAGAGGAGGAGGGAAAGGGAGGAGAGAGGAGGAGGAGGAGGAGGGAGGAGGAGGAGGAGGAGGAGGAGGAGGAGGAGGAGGAGGAGGAGGAGGAGGAGGAGGGAGGAGGAGGAGGAGGAGGAGGGAGAAGGAGGGAGGAGGAGAGGGAGAGGGTGGGTTGCAGGGTTGGAGGAGAGGGGAGAAGGGTTGCAAGGTTAGGACATGCTTTTGGACGTGCAGTGCAAGGAAGCATGGACACTTGAGACAAATGCTTGGAATACCAACGTAGACTCAACACAATGCCCCAAGAGTGTGGGGTTCATTCCATTATGGGGTATTTATACAAGTTGGAGAGCTTCTCTCTCTGCATGTAACACAAAGTCGTATCACAAAGTTGTTACACAAAGTTGTGTCACAAAGTCGTAACACATTCTCTCTCTACATGTAGAAGTTGTAACACAAAGTGGTAACACAAAGTTGTTACACAAAGTTGTAGCACAAAGTTGTTACACAAAGTTGTAACACAAAGTTGTGTCACAAAGTCGTAACACATTCTCTCTCTTCATGTAGAAGTTGTAACACAAACTTGTAACACAAAGTTGTTACACAAAGTCGTAACACAAAGTTGTGTCTAGAAGTTGTAACACAAAGTTGCAACACAAAGTTGTATCACAAAGTTGTAACATCTTCTCTTTCTTCATAAGTTCATGTTGGCACAGAGTCAACAATGCATGTAAGAATTGTGTACGTATACTTGACCATGCAAATGATACCCAATCTACATGAAACTTTGAAAGATAAAATATATTACTCTAACTAAGGCCTATACAAGTATCATACCATTAGACATAGAAAAATATGCTAGAGATACACTAGTTTATATTTTTAGCACTCATGCACGATCCATGGTAAGAATTTTCGAAATATGTATGCCCAACCATGCAGATGCTATCTGATACACATTAGAATTTGCAAGAAGAATGATGTTACTCTCACTAAGGACTATTCAAAGCAACACACACTCACAAAGGCTAGAAGAATGCTTATGCATATTTATTAATGCTCATGCACGATGCACGTAAGAATTGTGGTTATACACATGCCCAACCATGAAATGATGTCCAATCTAGATAAAACTCTGCAAGAATAAGGAACATACTCTCATTGAGGCCTATTCAAAGTATCATGCCTATCATACTTGCACACATATGCTAGAAGCACACACGATGCATGTTTTTAACACTCTTGCATGATGCATGGTAAGAATTGTACAAATACTTATGCATGACCATGAAAATGATACCTAACCCACATGAGACTTTTCAAGAGAAAGGATATTCCTCTCATTAAATCCTTACAAAGTATCATACCCATCGGACATACACACATATGCTAGAAGCACATTGATGCACATTTTTTGCACTTGCACATGCCGAACCATGAAAATGAAATCTGATCCACATCACAATTTGCAAGAACAAGGATCCTACTATCATTAGATCCTACATAGAGTATTACATCCATCAGACATAGACACGTATGCTAGAAGAACATCGATGCACATTTTTAGCATTCCTATATGATGCATGGTGGTAAGAATGTGAAAATGGGCTCCTATGCTGTGCATCATAAGATTGTGGAAATACACATAACCCAACATGAAAATGATATTCGATTTTACTTGCAAAAAAAAGGATCTTAATATCATTAAAACCTCCACAAAGTATCATAGCCATTGACCACATGTACATATGCTAGAAGCATACTAGTGCATATTTTTAACACTCATGGACGATGCATGGTAAGAATTGTGGAAATTCACATGCTTGACTATGCAAATTATACTTGATCCACATAAAAATTTACAAGAACATGGATACTACTCTTGTTAAGTCCTATTTAAAGTAATGATACCCATTGTACATACACACATATGCTAGAAGCACACCAATGCATATTTTTAGCACTCATGGATGGTGCATGGTCTAAAATGTGAAAATACACATGCCTAAACATGAAAATGATATCATATCCACATCAAAACTTATGATAAAAGGTTTTGAATAATTATTTCTAACAATCATGCATGATGAGTGGTAAGAATTGTGGAAATATGCAAGGCCAACAATGGAAATGACATTGGATCCACATAAAACTTTGAAATAGAAAGTATATTACTCTAATTAAGGCCTTTGCAAAGTATTATACCCATCAAACCCATGCACATATGCTAGAAGCATAGCGATGCATGTTTTTAACTCCATGCATGTTGCATGTTAAAATTTTGGAAATACACATGCCCAACCATGCAAATGGTACCCAATCCATATCAAATTTGTGGGGAAAATGATATTACTATCAATAAGGCCTATACCCATTAGACACCCACACATATGGTAAACGCACATTGATGCATGTTTTTGGCATTCGTGCATGATGTAAGGTATTCAATGTGGTTATACGCATACCCTATCATGTAAAATGATATCCAAACCAAAATAAAAAATTTTAAGCGCAAGGTTCTTAGTCTCATCAAGGAATGTGAAACATATTCTAGAAGTGTACCAATTCATATTGTTAAAACTATGATGCATGGTAAGAATTATTAAAATATGCATGCCCAACTATCCAAATGATATGTAATCCACATCAAAATTTGTAACCAAAACTATGTTACTCTCATTAAGTACTTTGCAAAGTATCATACCCATTGGACACACACACAAAGATGCTAAAAGCACATTGATGCATATTTTTAACACGCATGCATGATGCAAGAAATGGTTGCCATTTTGTGCTGCCATTTCTTCATAAGAAATGGAAATCAAGAAATTGTTGCAAATTTGTGTTGTCATTTATTCCTTAAAAATGGCAAACTATTACAAGAAAAGGTTGCCATTTCCTATTGCTATTTCTTCCCAAGAAATGGTAGTTCAAGAATTGGTTGCCATTTCTAGCTGCCATTTCTACAAATATATGGCACTTTGACAAATGGTTGCCTTTTCATACATAAGAAATTGCAAAAATAAAAATTTTGTGCCATTTCCTATTTCCATTTCTACCTAGTTTTCTTGTAGTGCCTTTAGGTTGTCATTTTGAAGAGGATCCTATATGTCTTTCTTGGTTTAGATCTAGTCCTAGGCTCTTTAAGTTGAAAAAGCCTACAAGCCCAAATTGAGGAGCTTTTGAATATTCTTTCAAACAACAACAATCACAAAACTAATGAAAAGTGAGAAGGGAAATGACACCTATTAGATTTAGAAGAAGGGACCTGATCATAGGACACTTAACATCATAAAACCTGGATATCCTATAACGAAAACATAGGTTTCTGGTATCCAAGCATTGCTATATGTTAATACACGATATTGTTGATGGGATTTTTTATAAGAACCAATCCATCATAAAAGAACTAAGAAAAAATACAACTAGAATGATTTATTTAAAATATTGAATCAATTCACAAGCTCCTCATCAAGTACTTACACTTTTTAGTTCTTTGGCTTGGTGATATAATTTGTATAAGTATGTTCTTTATAATCTTGCAAGCATTGAAAACGTTTGAAAGGGGAAAATAAATAAAATATTAAGCCCTCCCAATACAAAAAATCCATAAATAATATATTCTATCCATATCCCTTTTTAGGCATTTCTATCTTCCATATGGGACTTCATGTTCCCCTCAGGGGGGTCACTATGTACAAACCCTCTATATCACGTGCGTTCAAGACCTATTTCTAAAATCCCTTATCTGTAAATTTTTCATTAATAAAATGTACCCTTTTTCTATATAAATCTGTAAATTTTTCCCAAAATTGTTTTAAATACTCCCTTATGTAAATTAACTTTTGTAAAATTTAGATATTAAAAATGTCCATCTGTTGAACTCACGTGATAGGGTTACATATGATGAGTGACCCCCCCAAGATGTTCCCTCATGGGATTTGATCCTTTTTGTGTCATCTCTTACATGGTACTTGGAACTCCCTTATGGAAATAAACCTCCCCATATGAAAAAATCTCTAAACAATATATCCTATCCATATCCTTTTTAACGAATTTCTAGCTTCCAAATGGGACTTCAAGCTTCCTCATGGGAGTTGAAGTTTGATCATGGGATTTCCTCCTTTATTCATCATCTCTTGCATGGTAGTTAGAACTCCCTTATGGAAATAAAACAATACTAGACCTTGGTGGATTAAATCACTATACTATGTGAATACTTGAAGTCTTAAACATGAATTTGAAGTCTTGAACATGAAATTTGAAGCTCCCATATATGATGTCTTAAACATCGTACATGACATTTAAATCAATATCCCACGTGAATTTTTGAAGTCTGAAACATGAAATTTGAATCAACATCCCGCATGTATATTTGAACTCTTAAACATAACATTTGAATCAATATCCCATGTGAATATTTTAAGTCTTTAGGCAAGAGCCCTTGATGGATTAAATTAAAACCCTGTAAAAATATTTTAAATCTTGTTGAACATGACATTCAAAGTCCCACATTCACTTTGATACTCCCATATAGGACTGGATCAATATCCCACAAGGAATCTTTGAAGTCCTAAACATCAATTTAAAGTCTAGCATACATGTTTAAAATCCCAATTTGGGAGAAAATAAATATCCCACATGGAATATTTGAATTTCCAAAAGGGTTATTTGAAGAGATTTGAAATCTTGTTATTTAAAGGGTTATGTAAGTTTGGTACTCGCATATAAAAATGGATCAATATCCCACATGGAATGTTTGAAGTCCTAAACATCATATTTAAAGTCCCACATACAATTTTAGAAGTCCACTTTGAGAGTGAATCAATATCCCACATGGAATATTTGAATTTCCAAATGGGATATTTAAAGTCCTGTGTAGGAGCTTGGAAATTCCTTATGGAATTTGAAGTCGCACATAGGAGTTTTTGGGTCCCTTATGAGATTTCAAGTCCCACATAGGAATTTCAAAGTCTCTTATGAGATCTGATCCATATCCTACGAGGGATTTCATGTTACATATAGGAGTTTGGGGTCCCTCATGGAATTTGAAGTCCCACGTAGGAGTTTTTGGGTCTCTTATGAGATTTGATCCATGTCCCATGAGGGATTTGCAGTCCCATAGAGGAGTTTCGAGGTCCCTTATGTGATTAGATCATATCTCGTAAGGGATTGGTAAAGTCCCTTGTGCAAGGTAGTAGGTTTATCATGTCATCTTTGACCTGATAAGAAATAAAGTTTTTTAAGAATTAATTTGGGATTTATGGAATTAAATACGATTTAAAAGAACTTAAGAAAAAAAACATTAAAAAAAAACCTTAAAAAATGCCTCAGTGGCCTTCTAAACATGTAAATAGGTGATGATGGCCATGATACTTTGTACAAGCCTTAAAATTACCTACTTGAAGGCATGTGCAGATTACCATGCCCATCAGGTACCATTTAGATGGTCAAGAAGCCATATTTTCATGTTTTCAACCATGCATCATGCATGTGAAGTGAAAAAATTCCTCCGTGGTCTTCTAAGCATGAAAATGAGAACTGATGGCCATGATACTTTGCAAAAGCCTTAAAAGAACCTAATTTAAGGCTGTTAAAAAGTATCATGTCCATCAGGTACCGTTTGTGTGGTTACGAAGCCATATTTCTATGTTTTGGATGATGCATCATGCATGCGTGTACTAAAAAATGCCCTTGTGGACTTCTAGCCATGCAAATGAGGCCTGATGGCCATGATACTTTGCACATGCCTTAGAATCACGTACTTTAAGGCTCTTTCAAAGTATCATGCCCATCAATACTATTCACATGGTCAAGAATCCATATTTCCATGTTTTTGCCCATGCATCATGCATGGGTGTACAAAGAAATGCCTCCGTGGTCTTCTAAGCATGAAAATTGGACCCAATGTATGATACTTTACACAAACATTAAGCTTACCTACTTTAAGGCCCACATAGAGTATCATTCCCATTGGGTACTATTTGCATTGTCAAGAAGCCATATTTCCATGTTTTTGTCCATGCATCATGCATGGGCATACACAGAAATGCATCAGTGGCATTCTAGGGATGCAAATGAGATGTGGTGGGAATGGTACTTTGCACCAGTATTAAGCTCATCTACATTAAGGCTTCTGTAAAGTATCATTCCCATTGAGTATCATTTGCATGGTTAAGAAGCCATATTTCCATGTTTTTGCCCATGCATCATGCACGGGCATACAAAAAATGCCTCAGTGGCCTTCTAAACATGCAAATAGGACATGATGGTCATGACACTTTGTACAAGCCTTAAAACTACAAAGGTGACCAATGTATCCTTGTGTCTCAATGGAGAAGAGAAGCTTGCACTCTAGATGTCTGAATGGAAGGCATCATAGATTTTTAATTGTAGAAAAAATGCAGAGCAATGGTCTGTTGGAAAGGCAACATCCAATTCCTTGGTCCCTATGAGAAAGATGGCTAGTGGGTTACAAGAAAATCCCAATCCAACCCAATTTGAAGGGAGAGCACAGATAGAACAATGTACTGCATTTGTCGACATGTACTCCCACATAGTACACTTTCCATTGAAAGCACTAACCTTGCACGAACTAGTGGGAAATGGAGGACAAGGGAAGGTATTACAGATACAGGTTGTGTGTGTGCTAGCAACATGGTGGTATGTTGGCAAGAACAGTAATAGAGATGATGCCCATGCTCATCTAGCACTAAAGAATGAGCTAGCAATGGCAGTGGTCCATAGAGTTGTCTGTTGAGTATTGGGGTACGCATACACTCAAGACCTTTGAGTCATCACTCCATTTTTCAATGGTGGAAGTGTGCACAATATGCTGATATGTCTCCCATAGCATTGCGGGACAAATGTGAGATGGGTTAAGACCACATATCCTAGAGAAGACCCTCATCGGACATATGTGAGATGGGTTAAGACCACACATCCCAGAGAAGAACCTCGCTTTCACTGGAACTCTCCACTAACCAAGTTGCAAGCAAAGTTGTTTTGTCACCATGGATTTTTCATTGCTGCTACTATTGCTAGTGGTTTGAGAGCGGTTCACGAACAAAGGTATGCGCACACTGATTTGCAAGCAACCCACTACATGTTAGACTTCATGGGAGATAACAAGCCTATCCGAGTTGGGATTATTGATTGGGGAAGAAGCCTCAACTAGACCAAAAGTAGATATCCACAAGACCTAACTTATGCTCCTCCAAAGGCATTTCCATGGTTAGCATCGAAAATATATGCTAGTACAACTACACGTACAAATCCTAGGGGCACATGGGCACGAGAGTTAGATTGTTTTGTCATTGGTTGCCTATTTAGGAAAATTGCCAACTTTCTCATAGATGCTGTAGAAGTTCTTAGTGACAACTCGATGAAGGGAGAAATTGTAGTCAAGCTCTTGGTTGATTGTGGAAACTCGCTATGTAGGATTGATCCAAATGAGAGACCTACCATGGGAGCAATTTTGACAAAAATGCATAGTTTCAATGTAAAGGAGGATGTGGCAATGTGACCCAATGAGGAAATGAAGACATGTTGTTGAACATAAGCTACATATTTTTTTAGCTTCACCCATATGATCACAATTTGGATTGCCAAACTTGTAATTTTCTTGTATAATTGTAGACATGTATTTAAAGCAATATTTGTACAATTTGATCGATCATGGTCAATCCACAATCAAAATAGTTGGGTAAATTCTCAGATCTTGTAATTTTCATGTGAGTATATTATAATTAAATGCTTCAATAACACGTTGCTCACTCGATTTTGGCATGGTTGTTAGATCTTCACTTGCTCTCTCACTTGCCATGGCATCCTCGTCGCAACAATCAATGCAAGCTGCATACGCCTCCTAGGACCCAAACGTGAGGAGGATGCAAGCAATGAAACACATAATGGGCGTGGCTAATGGCTACCCTCCTACCAACAACAAGAGATGAGGCTTGCACAATTGCCAATGCAAGTGTCTTTCATGATCCGAATGGTTGAAGTACGACCGCATCAACACAGTGGTCTCGTACAATGACATAGTAGTTGTGTGGGATTGCGGCGCTGTCGCCTCACATGGACGATGGCCCATAAAAAACTGTCGCCATCCAACTAGGAGGGAGAATGCATATTATATTCATTGCATGATCAAAATCAAATAAGCCTCATAGCGAAGCCGTGACACTCTACTTTGCAAAGATGTTGTATGCAAAGTTTGTGCTCAACATGCTTGTAGACTTTGCCTCCCAACCCAAAACACGTAGCAAAAAGTCATCCGAACCAAGGATAGCCACCACTACCGCTATCCCCATCGTTGCATCACCACTTGCTAATGTGGGAATCCCGACTTCAGGTGAGTGAAGTACATGCCATTTTGTTCCATCTATGCTCATAGTTGTTATATCATACATAGTGTAATCATTAGCCATGTTTTGCATCTATATAGTTTCTATGACAAGCTTTAAATTATTTATGAATGTGCATGAAGCCATGGGAGATGAAGATGTATAGGGGGGTCATGGTGCAGAGGGTCCAAAGCCTACGCTGCAAAGTGCTACAAGGGAAGGTCTCACGTTTCCAAGCATCATAGTGCGTGATGCTGTCTGAATATCGATGGGTGATGAGTGAGAAGAAACAGTTTCTTACTAAAGTGAATCGTATGAATGCGATGGGTGATGAGTGAGAAGAAACAGTTTCTTACTAAAGTGAATCGTATGAATGCAATGCTCCAATAGACTGGACAAAAACAAGAACTCAAAACTGCCTACGAGGAGCAATGCCACATCTCCGCTGTGTATTCTCAGCAAGTGTGAGGTGCACAAGCTAGACTCCAACACATTAAAGATAGAGGTCATGTTTGTAACTTGGATGTTAATTTTGTGGGCCTGGCTGTCAGAAAACCCTCCACCCTTCCGATGTGTATTACCTTTGTGGATGATGGGCCTTTATGTCCAATATGCCAAGATCACTTTGATTCGATGGCCGGATACTATGCACTCTCATGCCACCATCGGTGTCACCTGGTATGCCTAGAAAATATATTAAAGGTCAAGAGTGCATGTCCATTTTGTAATGCTCCTCAGGTCAAGCAATTGTACGACGTTCTTAGCATCGGAGCAACATTTTTTGCAAATCCTCAGTTGCGAAGACTCTAGTTCCTGTATAGGTTCTATGACATATATTGTAATGATATATATCAATTTTGTTAATGGATTTTGGAGATGATGCGATGAATTATACAAGTTAGCATGTTGCATTTCGTATTTGAAAATGACTATTGTTTTTGCCTTCATTTTTATAAAATAGAACTTTTAGTGCTGTATTTCAATTGTTGCGATATACTTAAATGTTGAGCGATTTTAATGCTTGAGTTTTTACAAATCGATTTTCTTTAGACATACACCCATCAAGTAAGCATGTTGGTTATCGTGCTATACATCTTGGCTACCCTCATGCTCATGGTGCTGATGTGTGGCCTATTTACCATTCTTCTAAACAATTGTCGACTTTCGCTCCATTCAACTCTTCTTGCACTATGTTCTACACTTCGTGCACTCCGTTTCTTACATACATTTTACTTTTGGTATCAGAGCCTAGTTCTTTCCTCATGCCACGGATAATATTTTACTTTTGGTATCAGAACCTAGTTCTTTCCTCATGCCACTTCAGTATTATCAGTTCGGGATTACTTACGAATTATTCTTTGCTACTGATCCCTCACATACTAAGTACAATACTTCCCCTCCAACAGAATATTCTGCTTACATTTGTTTCGTTCATGCTTCATCACAATATTTTGAGTTTTTTCTTCCCCTTGGTATCATCTTAGGAGAACAAGGTGAATCAGTCTAAGTTCCCTGCTCATACTTACCTTTTTAAGTGTCAATCTCTTTTGGTTGAAGATGAGAGTTTGGATCAACACTATTAAGAATGTGGAATGCCTATGGATCTCTGTAAACACCTGATAGATTGATACAAAAGTCAATTTTCTCACCATCAAAGCTGATGGAGCCAAGTAGTTCTATATATCTTGGTGTTTTGGCACAGTGCATATTATATTCTTGTCTTGATCCGTTAACTCTGCTATGGCCATGATGAGATCCAGATCCACTCCAAGCAGCATGGTGGCCTCAAAACCCTAAACCCTAAACCTAAACCCCCAAACCCTAAATCCTAAACCCAAACTCTCAAACCCTAAACCCTATCCCACAAACCCTAAACCCTAACCCCCAAACCCTAAACCCTAATCTCTAAACCTTGAATCCCAAAACCTAAACCCTAAACCCTAACCCCCAAATACTAATGCCCTAAACACTAACCCTAAACCCAAACCCTAAACCGTAAACCCCTAACCCCAAACCCTAAGCCCTAACTCCCAAACCCTAAACCCCCAGTCCCCAAACCTTAAACCCAAACCCCCAAACTCTTTTTTAATTCAAATTAATTTAACTTAAAACTAATAAGAATTTAAAATTCACAATCATAAGAAGTTTAAATTTTGACAAAGTAAATTCTTATTAGTTTGAAATCACAAAATTTGAAATATAACTATGCAATTGTTCATATGGACCTCCGAATTGATGCAACCTTGTAGAAGTATCGAATGGGAGATTTTTTTATCTTTAAATTTTTGGAAAATGGGCACCACTTGTAATTTTTTTGCCACCTCAAATGTAACTATAAATTTTGCAAAACTAAGCACATGTATACTTTGCTCATATCCGTTGTGGCATAAAATGTATACTTTGCCCAAATTCTACAAGTTAGCTCGTGTACACTTTGAACTTATATAATATGATGAAAAGCTATTGTCATGTTTGGTGTAATGTAAATTGTCATGTTTGGTGAAATATAAATTGGCATGTAAATTTAGTCTCATTTTAGTTTACAAATCGTTTGAGAAGCAGCAATTTTGCATTCACAAGTTAGAAATTCTTAAAATTATAAATATTTTATGCACACTTTGATGGGGTTTAAGCTCCCTGTGGCAAAGTGTGCTTGGAAAGATTTATAACTTCATCAATGGCTAGCACACATCTCTCTAGCAACATGATTTACAATATCATGAATTACATATCAAATAAATTGCATTTTAAAAGAATTGCAACATTTCATTTGATGTCAGAAAAGAAGTGTGAATTGCAACGTCTCATTTGCATTTTACCTCCAATTGCAACATTAATCAGACACACTGGCATACATCACAACAACATCACTTCTTCTGAGTTGCTAGAATTTGGTTCAGGGTGTGTAAATATGGGGGCATCATGCAAGGGACCTGGAAGATCTATGTGTACCCACTTTGGCATATCACCATCACTGCACACCCCTTTCACATTGTCCAGCACCCAACCATGGGCATAGAGGTAAACCATCTTCTCTAAACTTCTGATGTCAAGTGGTTCCTGCGACAAAATGCACAAACTTGTAGTTACTCCAGTTTTGTTCGCTAGAGGAGTTGCTACAAGGTTGTGACAATCCCTTCATGGCCAAGGCTTGAAAATGAGGCATAGACGCTCCACACTCTTCCCACCATCTCCATGATGGCATATCTTTGAACACACTATTCAAAATTTTTGGACTTATGTAAAGTCCAATTTGAGAAATGGACTAAAAAACAATCCAAATTTCTTGAATATACTAGCAATGTTGTTTTTTGAACTAGATTTGACAACTCAAAACAAAAGATTTGGTGATTAAGTATTAAGAACATCAATGCATAACCAAATCTCTTACAAAGGTGGTCTACATAAACATCCTCATAACTTCTTATGAATTAAGCTACTATCATTAAGAACATCAATAGATGACCAATTCTCTTAAAAAGGTGGTGTAAATAAACACCTTTATGTATAAGTGGTGTGCACACACCTTTATGACCATTTCTTTTAGAAAGGTGGTGTACATAAACCCCTTAGAAAGGTAGTTTACATAAATCCTTTTATGTGTAAGTGGTTTACATATACACCTCACATGGTATTAAAAAACACCCTTAACTATAAAAATACATTGACATAAAGTTTAAAATACACCATTAAGTATAAAATGGACCTCATAAACAATCTTTATACACAATAATGAGAGTAAAGAAATAAAAAAAGTAGTTAACTTTTTATTAGATATTCACTTTACATAGTTCAAAACTTGCGAAGTTCAAAACTTGTGATTACAAAGGCAGCAGCCATCATGTTCCTCAATACCAATGTCCTCAATGCCAGGCCCTTGACTACCAGGGTCCTGACTAATAGGCTGCTCTAAGATGGTATCAATGTCCTTAATGTGCCCTTGACTACCAAGGTCCTGACTAATAGGCTACTTTAAGACTAAAGTCTCAATAGCAAGGTCCTCAGTAGTTTGCTCTTCAGTTCCAAGCACGTGACTAGTAGGCTGCTCTGGAGTCTCTATAAGGTCATGGTTGAAGAACCATCTATGCCCCTTGGTAACTCCTCCTAGTCATGCTTTGCCTCGTCCGTACCTTCTTTGGGTAAGGCTTCCTTGCTTGATCCACTTGCATGTCCTTCACCCAAGATCAAGGCTGCACTTTTAATTTCAAGGGAAGTGCTTCCACCTCTTTAGCCTTACCTTTTTCTATGATGTGCTGTACTGCTACTTCTTGCTGCCACGGGCCTTCTCGTATGATTAGCGGAACCTCCTTGACTCTAATTGACAATTGATCACCCTTATTCTTTGCGCAGATTTCTTCTTAGCATAAGTCATTGGATTCAAAGCTTTCATCCTCATCATCACCTGAGCTAGAATCATCACCCCCAAACTCACTACCCTCATCTTCGACATTTTCCTTACTACTCTCTTCTTCGACATTTTCCTCTTCAAAGAAGGTAGTGCAACTATAATATGTGTCAAAGAACTCAAACTGATGGAGGGTATCAATGACATTTACATTTCTACCTTGGCATAGCAATTTCTCAACAGCAAAACCCATTCGATACAATGCTACTTCCTACCCATCATTCAATAAATTCTTTGTCATATCTAGTATCACATCAAGATGCATCAGCTTTCTATAATCCACCATTGCTACATCAAGCTTAACCTTATTGTTCTCAAAGTAATGAAGCTTGAGAGTCCTTAAAGGAAATTTGATTAGATTGCCACCACCCCTAGATAAGAAGCACATCAAGAAAGGTTGCAAGACTGGAATGGCAGTGCCTTCCAAGACAGCCATATGATTGCGTAGGACTATACCATGGTATACTTTTGAAAGTAAATACCCAAATGCAGATGTCAAACTCGCATACAAGGCATCCCTTTGTGATTCTATCATGAACAGGACCAACGCTGATCTTTTCTTATCTGCCATAGGACCTTCTATGATAAACCGCACAAGTTTAACTATCCATGACACTGCAAGGTCTTGCAATTCATCTATGAAAAATACACACAGCTTCTCCCAAGCATGACCGCTCATTGTTATGAAATGCTTTGTATTAATGCCATTGATGTGTGCAAATTTTGTATCATTCTCTGATAGCAAGATATCATAGGAGAAGCTGAATGGAGAACCATCATGTAAACCAGCAATTGCTCTACCTTGGGTAGTGGACTTCAAGGCCTTTTTCTTGATGCCCATATATTTTGTCTCAACAACCTTTGGCATTTTAGCTCTTAGATCCTTTGTTGGTGTGGCATCTACATCCATTGAAGCCAACCACTTTTTAGCCCATGTCTTATCAAGGAGTTGACCTAGGCTAAGTGCTTTCTTCTTATCCACATCAATTGACTTGCTAGCTAACTCATCATCAGATTTCAATAAAAATAATAGTGCTGAGAGAGCAACCTCACTTTGAATCATTTGGGTGACCACTTCATCCAAGTTGCTATGCTTGCTGTTCTTTCCAAAGAAGCAGTCACCGCTTAGGATCTTCTTGCATATTTCTTCTATTATTGCATCTGGAACAACCTTAATGCTCTCCACCAAACAATAGACATCGGTTTTATTATTTATTTCCTCCGAGTTGTAGTGTGCTCTGGTGCCTCAAAGCATATCTTTCCTGTTTCATATGCTTGGAAAACATCCACGATGCTCTGAAACATTGAGTCCTTGCGGAAGACAATGCAAGTAACATCCTTGTATCTTGCAACGGTAGTGTTCAGATCCTTTGCCTCAACCTTATTACTTGGTATGCCTTGTGTATTGCTTACAACACCTTTCAAACATCTATAGAACCGAGTCTTCTTTGCCATGTACTCAGATGTAGGTCTCCTGCCCTTCATTGCTTGTGGCTTTCCACAGCCCACCCATAACTCCCTTGCCTTTATCAGGATCCCACGATCACTCCTTCTTGTTCCTGTAGTTGTAGTAGTAGTTACTGTAGTTATTGTCGCAGATATTGTAGTTACTCTTGCCAGAGATACCATAGTTATCACCACAGATATTGGCGATACAACTTGAGGGCTACATGTTATAGATGGCGTACTTACTGCTGCTAAAGGTAAAACACCACCACTTGGAAATGCATCCCACATTTTCTTCAATGCTTCCAAGGCACTAAGTAATTATTGGGATCCCTCAATTAAATCTGGTAAGGGCTTCAAGAAATGCTTGTGCGTAACTCGTAACTTGTAGACCACATCGTCATTCTTCCCTTTGCACATAACTTCTATCAAATTATTTTCTTTAATGCTGATGGTTGAGACCATGCCACCATTTCTTACTACCTCTGGAGAATATTTTATGCTTGACACATTCTCGGTAGTGATCACCAAAAAATACTTTGATTTGCACTCCATAAAATACCAAGCATGTTCAAGATATTTGAAAGACACCCTGGAACCAAAACTTGAAGCCATAGTTTTCTGCAAAGTAATCAAAAACAAAAAATGAGAATTACAATGATTTTCAAACTCAAAATATTAAAAAAATTTCTAATTAAATATTTAAATATTAAAATTTAAAAATTAATTGGAAATTTCAAAAGTTCAAATATAATTTTAAAAATATATTTTATTGAACTTTCAAAAGTTCAAATATATTTTTAAAAATATATATTTATATTTCTAGATACTATTTTTTTATCTAATATTTTTTTACATAAATAATTCAATTCAAAATATTTTATAAACATAGATTAAAAATTTTAATTTAAATTTTCTAAAATTTTATTTAATTTATTTAAATTTATTTTTTTATATATCTATATATTTAAATTTAAATTTCTTTATTTATTTAATTTTACTTTTTTAAATTTAAATTTAATTTTAATTTTTAAATCGAAATCGATGGCACCTCATACATCATGATGCATTATGGCATCCCAGATGTATTTGTTCGCAACAACGCCACCAAAACATTGTGTACTCACGCCACATAACCATTTTAACCATTTAACCATTTAATTAATCAATTTACCATTTAATCGTTGAACTTTAGACAATGTAACCATTCCATTAAACTTCAAAATTAAATTAATTTATTTTTTAAATTAATTTTTTTTATTTTATTTATTTAAATTATTTAAATTTATTTAATTATTTAAAACTTAATTTGTTTTTTGAAAATAAAAAATTTTAAAAATTTTTATTTATTTAATTTTAATTTTTAAAGTTTAAATTAAATTTAATATAATTTATTTTATTTTAAGAAAAATTTAAATTTATTTATTTTTTTTTATTTTTTTAAAATTTATTTTATTTATTTATTTATTTTTTAAAAATTTTAATTTGTTTTATTTTTTTTCATCGTTTTTTTTTTTTTTTGGGACAAGGACGGTTAATCCCCTCCCTAAGGCCCCAAGGGCCCCCTGTTGCGCGCGCAACAGGGGCCCCTGGGGCCTTAGGGGAGGGGATTAACCCCCGTAACCTGTTGCGCGCGCAATAGGTTGGCTCGCAGGGCCGCTTGTTACGCGTACAACAGGTTAGAGGGGTTAATCCCCCTTCTCCCTCCTCTCCTCCCCGCCTCCCCCCTCCTCGATTCCCCGCCTCCCCCCTCTTGCCTCCTCGCCTTCGCCTCCCCCCTCCCCGCCTTCGCCTCCCGCCTCCCCCCTCCCGCCTCCCTGCCTTCGCCTCCCCTCTCGTGCCTTCCCCTCCCCGCCTTCGCCTCCCGCCTCCCACCTCCATCCTCTCCTCTACCTCCCCGCCTTCGCCTCTACCTCTTCTCCCCCAAAGCGGTCCCGCCTCCCCGCTCCCTATTAAAAAAAAGAAGCCCTTCGCCTCTCTACTCCCCGCTCCCCAAAAAAGAAAGGACAAAAAAAAAAGGACCGCAGGGGAAGAGGAGGGAGGGAGAGGATTCGTAATCGAAGGGGGCAAGCAGGAGAAGAGGGGAGGGGGAAGCGGGAGGAGAGGGGAAGGGAGGGGAGGGAGGAAGGGAGGAGAGGGGAAGGGAGGGGGAGGGGAGGGGAAGGGAGGGGAAGGGGGAAGCGGGAGGAGGGAAGCGAGAGGAGAGGGGAAGGGAGGGGAGCGGGAGGAGAGGGGATGGGAAGCGGGAGGAGAGGGGAAGGGAGGGGAGGGAGGAGAGGGGAAGGGAGGGAGGGAGTACCTAGGTGGGGAGGTGGTGGAGGAGCTCGAGGAAAGTTGTGAGAGAGAATGAGGAGAAGTAGAGTTTTATAGGAAATGGGTAGCTTTTAGGTCAAGTCAACTTTTTTTAGTTTTTTAGGTTCACTATAAGTAGAATGTTCTTCATTCTCTCTTTCATTCAAAGTTCATTCTTTCACACTCCACGCTTCTCTCCTCTCATCAACCTGTTGCAGGATTCTCGAATTTTCAAAATGTTGCAAGAGGTGAGTTCATTTCCAATCTATTGCATACGCAAGAACTTATAAGAATCAAGTTTTTGTCAATTTGATTTTTTTCTCAAATCCGATTCTTTTCTCAAAAACCTATTGTATACGCAACAACTTCAAAAAATTATCTTTTGCATTAAATCTTTTTTCCCATAAATTTCCCTCTTTACCTCAAACTCTCACAACCTATTGTCACAAATTTCTCTCAAAAACCTGTTGTGTACGCAACAACTTCAAAAGCCCATCTTTTGCATTAAATCATTTTTCCCATAAATTTCCCTCTTTACCTCAAACTCTCACAACCTATTGTCACAAATTTCTCTCAAACTCAAACTCTCCCAGCCTATTGGGCACGCAATAATTTTTCCAAAAAAAAAAAAAGAAAACAATTTATTACAAATTTCTCTCTTAATCTCAAAACCACTCAAACCTCCTTACCTATTGCATACACAACAACTTCAAAACAAAATTTAACCATAAATCTCTCCAAAAACTCTTCTCACGACACTTTATTAATATGAAAAATCCATTTATAATATTTTTACTCCATAATATAATAAATTTTTATTAACCAATGTTAAAATATAATTTTGCTAAAAATATATATTGTTAATCGATAAACTAATATAAATATTATATAATTATTATATAAATACACTAATTTAAAAAATATAACACTAAAAATATTTTTGAAAGGGAGGTCTTCTAGCATATGTGCTTTATATAATGCTTATTCTTCAAACAATGAAGAATTAGTGAATGTATTTGAAAGGTAGTTCTTAATATGAAAAATCTCTACAAAATATTCTTCCTGCTATTAACTAGATATTAAATTTTAGTTTTAATAAAAATATACATTATTAACTTAAAAACTAATATAAATATAATGTAATTATTATATAAATTTAAATAAATATATATAAATTATTAATATTATACATTAATAACATTTAAAATTATGTATATTATATAGTAATAACCTTTAAATTTTAAAAAGTAGTTAATCAAAGAATTGAATTAATTTAAAAAATAAGGAAATATTAAATTTTACACACATGAAAGAAAAGCATGTATGCTTTTCTTCCATGTGTATAATACTTGTTAGTCGAAGAATGAAGAATTAGATAATGTATTTGTAAGGTAGGTATTTAAAACCATAGAAGAGGTTTAGCATACTTGCTTATCTTTGTTATAATATGTAATACTTTGTAAAAGCCTTAAACTTTGTTTAAGGCTTTGCACAAAACTATAGTATCATTGAATCCATATCATTTTTCTACTTTAGCAACCACCAGATATCCATGGTATGAATCCATGATATAGAATACATACTTCTTTTGAATATTTCTTATCACATACTTCTTCATTTCTTAGATATCCATGGTATGAATCCATGATATGGAATACATATTTCTTTTGAATATTTCTTATCACATACTTCTTCATTTCTTCTAATACACCATGTAGCATGAATATTTGAAAATATGAATCGGTGTGCTTTTAGCCTATGTGCTTGTCCCTAATCATTCAGTAGGATACTTTGACTATGTAGACTTATAACTACTTAAAGTAAAGCCTTTGCAAAGGATCGTACCTAGTATTGGATATAAATAAAACACTTTGGAAAGCATATAATATATAGTCTATATATATCTAAACTAAATACTTTGGAATGCATATTTTATATACTCTATATACCTTAAATCTTACACCCTAATTTTTAAATTCTAAAGTTCCCTAAATCCTAGTTTATACAATCTAAGCTCTTAAACTTATATAACAGTTCTAATCCCTAAACCCTAAACCCTAACCCCTATAACTTAAATTCTAAAACCTAATTTTTAGACCCTAAACCCTAGATTCTAGACTCTAAGCTCATGACCTTATATACTAAACCCTAAACCCTAAGCCCTAAACCCTAAAACCTAAACCCTAAAACCTAAACCTTGAATCCTAAACTTAAAACAATAATCATAAACCCTAAATGCTAAATCCTAAATCCTAAATCCTAAACCCTAGATCTTAAACCCTAAACCCTAAATCCTAAACCCTTAGCCCTAAACCCTAAACCCTAAAACCATAATCATAAACCCAAAACCCTAAACACTAAATCTTAAATCCTAAGCCCTAAATCCTTAACCCTAAACCCTAAACCCTAACCCTAAAATACAACTAAAATTTAATGATTTTTTTAAATTTGTGCAATAGGTTTGATATATCCCCCAATTTGTTGCAAGTGGAACAGGTTAATGGTAACCTATTGCAAAAATCAAGGAATTTTCTTGATCTGTGCAATAGGTTGGATATATCCCCCAACGTGTTGCTCAAGCAACAGGTTGGGGTCAGTGCAACAGGTTGGATATATCCCCCAACCTGTTGCTTGAGCAACAGGTTGGGGGATATATCCAACCTATTGCACAAATAAAAAAAATTTATTAAATTTTGGTTGTATTTTAGGGTTAGGGTTTAAGGTTTAAGGTTTAGGGTTGAGGATTTAGGACTTTGGGTTTAGGATTTAGAGTTTTGGGTTTAGGGTTTAGGATTTAGTGTTTAGGAGTTTAGGATTTAGGGTTTAGGGATTAAATGTTTAAAGTTTAGGATTTACGATGGTTAAGACATTTTGGTATTAATTGTTTAAAGTTTAGGATATAGGGTTCAGGTTTAATGCCTTCTCTGTTGCTAGTTTTAATATAAAAGTTATTAAGTAATAATAAGCTCAATGATTATTTATTGTGTCTTTTTTTAAGTTGCTAATCTATTTTTGTACATAAAACAGGTATAGATGGGAGAATCTTGAGTTACGAAGGAGAAAGAGTTCAATTACAAAATTCAAGAGGCATTGGCAACAAATTGACATCAATGAACATGTCTACCAGATTGCCATTTCCAAGATATTATAAGGCATCAAATAATTCTCAAGCCCACATCACATTTTATTATATAGATGAAGATTCAAGGGAAATGGATTCGAGGTTTGATGGTCTTACAATTGGAAAATGCAAGACACTTTTTATAAAAAGAAAGTATGTGAGTGTGAAGAGGCGAAGAATCGTGTGCAACCATACACCTTGGTATTTGGAGTAAGACAATGCCTAATAGACATCACTATCTTCTTCAAGAGTTTTCATGCTTTCTTTATCAAGGCACTGATCAAGATTTGAGCACAAGACACTGTAAATAATGGGATACCCATTTGCAATCGAGGATATCAATGGTTAACTGGACTATCACATGGCACATACTAGACCATCTGGGCAGAGGTGAAAGAAAAAGTGGTTCATACAATTCATGGAAATACCTACAAGCTTAAATGCCAGATGGATGTGTCGAAATTTTATAAGGTGAACCCCTCGACTAAGAAAGTGAATCCCTTGATCTAACACCAATTTGATTGGACAACTAAACCTCGTGAGTGATGATATTTCGGTATAGGACCTTTGTTGTATTGGCCAACGTATTATTCCTTAGCACCTGCTCTTCAACCCATTTGGTTGAATAATCTATGGCCATCATTACATACTTGTTGCCAATGTACTATCTTGGGGTGTTCACCTCCAAAAATTTAGTGTACCACATGCATTCAAAAGCAGGGGTATTTTAATCCCACTTTTGAGAAAAAATTAATAGGATTACAATAACAGAAGGGGTTTTTTAATCCAACTATAGGGGAAAATCCGTTAGTTCATAAGTAAGGAGGGGTGTTTTTATTATCGAAAAATATTTAGTTGAAGGTTTTTCTAAATATCCCTTGAACACAAGTGATACCTGTTGGGAATCAAGCTCTCAGTTATTGTTCCTATTGTGTGAGTAGGTGAATAAGGTGAGTCACACTGACTCAACCATAGTTAGTTCTTATCTACTATGTATGGGTGTGACCTTAGTAGTGTTCAATTGTATTGTATGGGGTGAATATGAGTTGATTGTGGAGGAGATTGTTGCTCCCTCCTGGTTGCTTCCTATATCTCTCTTCTTGTTTTTCTTAATATGGTATCAGAGCCAGGTTCCTTGCTTTCTGGTTGCCCATTGCTTGTGGAAGCTTGTGAGAGTGCTTCTCCTACTCTGAAGCTTCGAAGTGATGAGAAGAGATCTCGTTTTTTAGACTGAAGTAGCAATTTTCAGCTTCAGTTTGGCTTGGGAGCTGTCCAATTGATGTCTTCTTACTAAGGGGAGATCGCTATTACCCATAGGTTGCTCGTGGGAGTTATATTTTAACAAAACACAACTCGTTTTTATTGTTTGGGTGTGATAGAATGGAGTTGATCTCTTTTTCTGGACAACTACTACTTGGTTTGAGTCAAGCAAGAGGTATATACAACAGTAAGAAGCAAAAACATCTCTCCAAACCTCATCACTCAGCTCTCTAGAGGTTGTTTGTGAAACGTCTCTCTAAACCTCATTGCCCAGCTCTCTAGAGGTTGTTTGTGGCTAAAAAAAACTCTCCTACATCTCCTATCAAGTGAGGAGAACCTTCAGCTTGTAGATCTCGTTTTTTTGCTCCTGAACAGCATTTGGAGACTTCAAAAGTGATATACGACTTGCTTTCTTTCCTTTTCCAGCACCCCAAATTTTGCTACATCCTCATACATCATTTTTGTGGAGTCTTAGTCTCTCTGTGAGCTACCAGGACTCCCCTGTTCCTCCAAACACAAAGTGCTACTGCTCTTTTTTTGTTCAAAAGTGATCAAATTGTCATTTTTCGGACTGTTTATTTCTCAAACTGTGTGGATTTGGATGCTGGTCTGAACTAACAAGTTGGAGGCAAGTATACAAGCTCCGACTTTGCTTTTGGAAGCAAGTTCATTTGGATTTACTGTCAAAAGTTATCAACTTGGGAAAATAAAAAAAAGTCACAGTTTACAACTTACTATCAAATTGTCAGATGCAGTTGTAGGCATGATATTACAATGTTCATGGATATATGTGACGGTATTTGGATGCCCAATGGTTGGACGTTAATGTCAAGTAGCTTGATAGATGCTATGCCTTGCCAGTGATAGTAGCAAAGTGGCATTTTGAGTCCAATTGATCCATTGAACTAGTAACTGGAAGTTTCCGGACTGCTGTCAAAAGTGTGCAGGTGCCTATTTTTAGCAGTAAATAACAGTGAAACCTTACAGAATTTGGACCTACACTAAACTGAAAAGTTGTAGACTTGTGGATTGGCTACAATTTGTTCATTGATAGTTTTTATATCTGAGGTAACGTGCAGAAGTGTGCAAAACTGCAAAAAGTTGTAGAAATCTGCTGTTGGAAACCATGGCTAATGCTAGTGGCAGTGACAACATTACATAGATTATTGGAGAGAAGTTGGATCAAAATAATTATGCCATTTGGAAGTTTTGAATGGAAAATTTCCTGATTGGAAAAGGTTATTGGGATCTCATTACTGGTGATGAGGCAAAGCTTGACATGCCTATCAAGAATCCTACTCAGGATCAAATCAAGAGCCACAAGGCTTGGCTAGAGAAAGCACGGAAGGTGCTACACTGGCTTTCTCTTTGTATTTTAGATGCCATGGTCATGCAGATTATGAGTTGCACATCCCCCAAGAATGCCTGGGATATCTTGACGAGGTATTATGGCACCACCACAAGTGCTAGAAAAATACAGTTAAAACATAAATTTAACAATATGCCAAGAAGGGGGAGAACGATACAGGAATATGTGACTGATATCAAAACTATAGCTGATCAATTGGCATCTATTGATGCTCCTATGGATGATGATGACATGGTTGCAGTCACTCTAAATGGACTTGGTCCCGAATATAAGTCATTTGACACTTCTATTTTTGTGAGACAGAATATGCCGGATTTCAATGAGCCGGTTGCTCTTTTGATCCATGAGGAAGTGAAGCTTGGGCTGAATACCAATGGCAGTAGCTCAAGAAATAGTGATGCAGTGTTCTACTATGATCAGAGAGGCCGTGGTGGATGACACAGAGGTTCATTTTGTGATAGAGGTGATGGCAGGCATGTCCCTAAAACCCCTAGTCAGTCACCTTAGAGAGGAGGTGGAGCCTTTAGAGGTAGGGGAAGAGGTGCTTCTCATGATAGAGGTACTTGGCAACAACCGCAACAAACAGTGCATAATCCTAATAGTGATAAGACATGTCATTATTGTGGCAAGGTTGGCCATATTGCCAGACACTGTTTCAAGAAGCAAGCAAATCAAAGAGGAAAGGCAAATCAGCATGGTCATTTTGCCTCTTCTAGTCATGTGCATGAGACATCCTCAAATCAGCTATTTGCTATGATGCATGTGTAGGATCATAAGCCTACTGATGGTGGCTTGGATGATATATGGTATATTGATTTAGGAGCATCTAATCACATGATGACACCACATGGAGAGTGGTTTGATGAGATGAATCTTGGTGTGCATGGTTATGTTTGCACAGGAGATGATACACAGCATGACATTACACACAAGGGTGTTGTGCCTCTGGTGATGCATGATGGTCAGACCAAGAAGCTGAGTGAAGTGTTGCATGTGCCTTCGATCACCAAGAACTTATTGTGTGTTGGACAAATGGCTGAGCAAAACTTGCAACTCCAATTTAATAAGGATGGATGCTTCATTGAGGAGTTTGGTAATGGCTACAAATTGATTGCGAAAGGGAAAAGGCAAGGAAGAATGCTTACTTTAGATGCAGGCATGCTGAAACTGCAGGCTGCCATGTCTACCCATGGTATGGGTGTTGTCTCTGATTTGGAAACACAAACGCATTGGTCATATTAATATTCAGAAGCTAAAAAATATGCAGCATAAAGGCATTGTTGTTGGCCTACCAAAGTTTAAGTATAATGCTTTGGAGCATGTATGTCCTACATGCCAATTTAGGAAGCAATCTAGGTTGCCATTTACTAGGCATATGTGGGAGAGTAGTATTTGCAGTTGATTCACTCTGATGTCTGGGGTCCACTAGCTCAGACTACCTCGATGGGAGGTTCATCATATTATGTCACATTTATTGATGATTTTAGCCAGTATACATGGCTATATTTTTTGAAACATAAGGATGAGGTCCTACCTGCCTTCAAGCATTTCAAGCAACATGTTGAAAAGGAGTTTGGGTCATATATTACATGTTTGAGATCAGATAATGGAGGTGAATATCTGTCAAATGAATTTGATGACTTCTTGGCCTATCATGGGATTAGACGAGAGCTTACATGCCCATATACACCACAATAGAATGGATTGGCTAAACGTAAGAATGGGGTGATTGGCTCATCTAGTAGAGCCATGTTGAATGAAAAGAACATACCTGATTATTATTGGGGAGAAGCACTTGCAATTGCAGTGTATGTGCTGAATCACACTCCTATTGCTAGCATTCATATGCTCACACCATATGAGAAATCGTATCGATCGACAGAAGCTTGATGTTAGTCATTTAAAAGTGTTTGGCAGCTTGGCATATAAGCATATACTAGATGAAAAGAGATGGAAGTTGGATCCCAAAGCTGAAAGATGTGTGTTTATTGGCTATGCACAGAACCAGAAGGGTTACAAATGCTACAACCCATCGACCAAGAAGACTATGGTGAGTCGGGATGTTGCTTTTGATGAGCTGGAATCTTGGTATGGCAAGCCAAAGTGGCTGTTCCAAATGATGTATCTACAGGTCATGCATATGATAAAAATCAACAAATTAGTACATCCATATCTGGGCCTACATCTACTGGTTCTACTATAGTGAATCCTTGGTCTGGCAGGTTACACAATTCCACTGACACTGCTATGTCAATGAGGGGGAGAGATAAAGGGAAAGCCAAGGTTGTTGAGGTGCTTTTGCAAGCTGAAAATGATGTCCCTGGGCCATCAAATTGTGGCTATGATTCGTCATGTAGTGACAATTTGGATAGTGAGCTAGGTATACCATCTGTGTCTACACCTGGAGTCAAGGGAAGCAGGTACATACCTCCTCATGAATGAGGATAGTCAGGCACTCTAGTGAGAAGGTCACAGAGAGTTAGGTATCCTATTGAAAGGTTAACTTATCGTGGTTATGCTACTCGGCATTATGCATATATGACAAAAGATATGGGACATACTGAGCCAACTATCTTTGGTGAGGCTGTGCAACATGGTCATTGGCGAAATACCATGGATGAGGAGATGGATGCTCTTGCCATTAATCAGACTTGGGATTTGGTGGAGTTGCCTGAAGGTAAGAATCCTATTGGTTGCAAATGGGTCTACAAAGTAAAATGCAAGTCTGATCGATCAGTGGAAAGGTATAAAGCAAGGCTGGTTGCCAAAGGATATGCACAACAGCATAGGCTAGATTATGGGGAAACTTTTAGCCCTGTTGCCAAGATGGCAACTGTGAGAACTGTCATAGCATTGGCTCTTGTAAATGGTTGGAAATTGTAGCAAATGGATGTCAAGAATTCTTTCCTAAATGGTGACTTGTTGGAGGAAGACTATATGGTTCAGCCTGAGGGTTATGTGCGCCCTGACTATCCCAACTATGTTTGCAGGTTGAAGAAAGCTATCTATCGACTGAAGCAAACACCTAGAGCATGGAATATCCTAAACTAGGAACTAATAGGCTAATAGACATTGCCAAAAAGAAACCCTACCTGTAGCTCTACCTTCCCTCTTCTTGCACGTGCACCCTCTTCTTGTACGCCCTCTATCACATCAAGGCTTCTCGACTCTGATCATCTATCATGCTCGTAAATGGTCACGTAGACTCACGCTCCACAGCTTTGTCCACTGTGCAATCTATGCTTCATCCACGGTGCCCTGGAATCCACTTGCTGCACCGAGTTCCACCATGCAATCTGTGGAAGTGATTCTCTGCTCCACCGTTCATGCAGGGCCTAGATACCTTTAGAGTCTAGACACGTCACTAGACTCACCACCATTGTTGAAGGCGGATTTGGAAATTGAAACTTGGAAGTTTGTAGCCTGTGCAAGGAGCCGTGCCCTTTCAAATCACCATCATTATTTTTCCCTTGAAGAGTCAAGACCCATCGCCATTGCTATTTTTCCCTTGAGCTCTTCTGTGTGCCATGTAAAACACAAATCGGTCAACTTTCTGACCTCTCTCAAACCAAGATGGGCGACTCACACCACAACTGAAATGAGCACAAAGCTCATGAAATCTGTAATCAGCTACTCTCTTCACTTTGAGACAAAGCAAGAAGATCCATATGAACCAAGGCCATTCACCCTCCTTATAGAGATCAAACCAATAGTTCCATTAACCCATGTCCTTTCTTTTCCATGCAAAACCTTGGCCATCGATTGGCTCCTTTTATCTCCACTATTGAGAGCCATCCCTTTAATTTTCTTTCCTTGTGGCCCACTCTTTTGTTCAGTGGTCATGCAAAGCACTCCTTACCTGTAGTCTGTTTGAAAAGCACTAGTCCTTCTTCAGTGCCTTAGTGACCCCTCCCTTCATCATCCATTCCATGTGCCAGTGCAAGATCCAAGGTCCTCATCCAAGCTCCATGGGTCATCAAATCATTAATTTGGTCACAAATTCTTGTCATCATCTCTTGCAATCAGGGTTATTCATACAAGCGCGTAGTTATTTTCAAAATATATGTTCAATACAAAAATCATCCCAAAAAATAGAGAGGGCCAATGTCATGATATGCTCTAGCTATTATCTTCTATCCTATCCCTACTATCTACATGTGTGCCTATTAGTGCTACTGCCTCCTACATGTGAGTGCTATTAGTCATATTTTACATAGCATTTCTTATCCGATACAAAAAGATTCTAGTCGTACGGAAAAACCTATCACATTTTGCCCTCCCCCTAGCTGCTAGGACATTCATGTCCAGCAGCTATTAGAGAGAGAAATGTCACAAGATTGAAGTTTCATGAGGCACTTCATCAGTCGATTGTTCCACCTGTTCATCTGCTTCATCATGTACAATTGTCATCATCTGAGCAACATACTTTTTCAATCAGTATCCATTCACCCCCCTCAGCTGATGCTCTTTACCATTTAAATCTGCCGATTGGTACATACCATTGGGAAATTTTTCAAGAACCATGAAAGGACCCTCCCACTTGATTTGGAACTTTGTTTGAAAGGTGTTGTCTAGGCAGGTTTTATAGCATAATACAAAATCATCCTTCTTGATTCCTTTATCCTTTACCTTTGCATTTGCTATAGCTTGATTTTTCTCAAGCATTTGAGTATGATGATGCTTGCATGCGGTCTAATTGAAGTTCCTGCAAATACAATAACCTTTGTTGCATCATGTTAGTATCTTCATCCAATTGTTTCATTAAAATCTTCACGGCAGGAATCTCCACTTCTATAGGCAACAATGCTTCCTTCCCAAACACCAGATGATATGGAGAGAATCTTGTGCCTACCTTTATTGCTACTCTGTATGCCCATAAGACCCCTGGCAATTCCAAGTCCCATGTACTGCCATACCCTTCCATTTCCTTTGTCATCATGAGAGTCAATTCCCCATTAAAATTTTCATTCAACCCATTACACTGAGGATACCCTGGAGTGATGTGCTTGTGTTTTATACCCAACTTCTCAGATAAGTAAGAAATGAGTTTACTGTGAAAACCTGGCCCATTATCTAAAAGCAGTTCATAGTTGAGCAGATCATTGCTTATATCCCATGAGATTCCAAGGGGTGGTGTGGTTGAGACATGGATAGAGATAGATATTATGGATCTAGATGCTCTCACATTTGTAAAAGTTGATGGATTCAATTTACAATTAATGAAGATCTATTTTCTAGGGTTGATCCATTTCCATCCTCATTATTCATAATATCAAACTTCAAGGTTTTGTAACTTTTTATTTAGAGCTCAAAATGAGGCCATTCCACCACTCTAATTGAAATGTTATTACAAGGCTAACTAGTTGACTAATTTAATTTATAAGTTTTCATGACCCAAATGAGTGTGATCAATTTCTATTCTCGTCACAAACTAAAATTGAAAAGGCTCCAAAACATCAAGGGAAAACCAAGGTTAAGAGTCATGATGGCACTATGCATGACTATCTCTTAGTTGAGCACTAACAAAATTACTAATGAGAAAAATATATCATGTAAGTAGGACTTTGTAGCTTCTATAGCCTCTAGACCCTTCTTGAACATGTTCCTTTCTGGTCATGAGAGTGTGAATACTATGCCTGTAGATGCTAGAATGTACTTGATATTAGAATTTGGATGCCCTCAGTCATCTCTATGCATTTGGCTCTTCACACTTTCCAAGCAATAATGATGGCAATGATCTCCCAACAGGTGACAAGCTTCCCTAAGGAGGGTGTAGGATGTGATCATGGGTTAACTTGCATTAAATTATATATTTTTCACAAACTTCTATGGATGATGATGGCAAGGTGGTTGTTGCAAAGTCATATTTATCCCCAAATAAAGAGAAATTAATTTATTTTGACTTTTGTCAAAGTGATTTGACATTTGCCACCTATAACATTTTTTATCTTTTTTATGTGTTTGCTTCATTACATGGCAGGCATGACCACAGTTCACAAAGGACTAGGATTAGTTGAGAGAAAAATGCTTGTATTAGTGGATAAGCTTTAATTGGGATGAAATGTGCTTGGTGGTGTGTTTAATTGTGGTAGACACTTGGAGAGGGGTAAAATCCCACATTAATGGGGATGGCATGAAGACTGGACGTCCAAAGAGCTAGAAGGAACCACACATTCTACATTGCTAATATTTAGTGGGAACTACCACATAATTGGAAATCATATAACCTTTGCACCTATCTTGGAGCACTATTTGCTCTATTGTAGCTATCAATTTCGCTAGCATCTTCCTTACACTTCGCTGAACTTGTAACAAGCTATTGAATTCTTGAAATAAAACCCTTGGTATGGCTAGCCCTTATTTCTAGACCCTAATGTGTTTGTGAACCTCTTCCATAGCTTATTTTGATCCCCAAGAGGAATTTGTTGCTTTCCTCCTATTTGATGAGTTCCATATGCATTTGTTCCCTATGTTTCCTAACATTAGAATTGTTTTGGAGAGTTAATATGTTGTAAATTTGGTGGAAGTACTATAGTTTGTTGTATATTGCTGTGATTTGCTAAGAATTGGTATGTTTTAAGGTTCTTAGGCACGGTTATAGTGGTATCAAAGCTTAAAATTACCAAGTTCCTTAGTGGTGACAATTTCTATTTAAGAACATCTTAGAGCAAGCAATCAAAATCTAGAAGAGTAGTCAAATATAGGTAGGGTGACCAAAGGTTTTAGTTTTCCCTTGTTCCTATATGGTGAGAGCTTTGGAATAGTTTTGCATTAATTTTTGTATTGATTCTATGCAGCCAACCACGTTTTGCCTTTGATCTAGTTGAATTTTAGCTTTGTGGGTAGTGATTTGACCTATCTAGATGTGGGAGTAGAGTGTGATGTTGTTATCTAGAGGGAAATTTGGAATTCAGCATAGCTTGTTCTAATGGTAGGATCGAGACAACATGTAGGCCCAAACACTAGGCTGCCTAGCAAGAAGAATGGATGATTTGAATTTCACCTCTATGTCACTTCCTCTCCAATGGTAGTAATGGGAGGCTTTATAACAAGGATAAAGTAAAAATTGATGCTTGTCTTATGCTTGTGATAAATCTCCTATCTCTAATTGTGTACTGCATGCCAAGCTCGTCAAATCTCATTGACAGTTTCAGACCATAAGGGCTCCACAAGGACTAGCTTATTGGGATAGAGTGCATCAATAATACCATTCACAAGCCATCGAAATGGTTACCCATTTTTTCTCCTCCTATATTATTTTTTAAAGACTAGGGTGACTAGGGGGCTAAACATAGGATCCCCCCTCATTATTCCCCAATACTTGCTCCATAATATCATATGTCATGGGGATGTGTCCCTTATCCTCTTGTCTATAAATTATCTAAGGGATCTAGTGGAAATCTTGGGCTTGAGGTATGAGTGACCTTGATGAATACTCTATCAAGGATAACATTTGGGAGTGTGAATTCCTAAAAATGAGCTCACAATTTCAACATCTATTCCCCAATATTTGTGTCTTAATATACATCATATGTCATGGAGGACTCTCTCACCTATCCCCTTGTTTATAAAGTAACCAAGGGATCTAGTGGAAATCTTGGAAGGTACTGGTTGATGATCTTGATGAAGAGTTTGTCAAGGCTAACATTTAGAAGTACGTATTCCTAAAGATGAACTAATGATTTTAGCATCTAGTTGAAGAAATTACTGCCACAAAATCTATGAAGAAGGTGTTCACAAAATCTAAAAAGAAGTTTCCTTCATTTCTCTTGTCGACTTCTCCACAAGGTTCATCCAAGAGATGCAACAAATGGGGGAGGAATACAACATCAAAAACCAAATTTGCAAGGCCCACTGCAAAAGAACACAAAATAAGGTCTTCGAGTAATAGATCAAGTTCACATCCTCATCCTCTTCCATTGACTCTTCACAAATTAGGCATTGAGATAAAAGCAAAATGCATAAGGATAAGAAATTCAAGGAAGGAGGTAAATTGGTTTTGTTTTCACCTATAATGGGGCATATGGTCAGATAGGGAAGGATGCATAGTTTATATGTCTCTTTGATATGTCTTTTAGTAAAAATTACCATTGGTCATTGAAGCACCGCATGGTGAGAGGTGTAGTCATATTCTGCCAACAAGTTTTCTCAAAAGAATTTGTCAATGAAGTCCACATTTAATGGGATAGACTTCACATGAATGAAGGAGAAGTGATGGAGCCTTTTAATTAAATATATTAGGACGTAGACATGGCAACTAAATCCATTCCACAATATTTCAGCTAAGAGATAGATGAGAAAATATTGGGCAGGATTGCCATCAAATATTCAAGCCTTTGCAAATACCATGAAAGATTCAAAGCCCCAGGAACTCATGCATTTAGCTTCAGCTTCTTTCATGATGATATGAATGAATGAACTTCATACCACCAAGGAGAAGAAACATTCCCTAGAAAGAAGCAAGCGTGTATTAGAAAGGAAGGATTTCCAGCCCCCTCAATTGAAAGAAAGGATTTCGATCTCAAATGATAAGGGGCAATGACCCAAATCCAGAGGCCCATTAAGGGAAGAGCTCATTTTACACCCGATTAGATAGATTGATACAGGATTTATGAAGAAAGCGAGATGTGTTTGATGTGGAATAAGAAGGCACTTGGATACCTAGTGCCCCAAAAAGCCATCCAGTCCTAGGGAGAAGCAATGACCATAGGAACCCATTGATTCCCATGGAGGTTTGTATTTGTAAACTCTATGACAACATGGATTCAAGTAGCACATAATGGGTAGTGGGGCAAATCTCCTCTTGTACTTTCATAAGGCTAGGAATAATCTCTCATAGGAATAAAAAATGCATGTTCTACACACAAGTTCTACATATGATTCCTACATGCAAGCTCTACATGCAATGTCTACATCTGCATCCTAAATGCAAGTTTTGAATGTAGAGAGAGAAAGCTTTACAATTCTTACATGCATAGAGAAGCTCTCCAACTTGTATAAATATCCCATGATGGGATGAAACCCACACTCTTTGGGGCATTGTGTTGAGTTCTATTTTTGGTGTTCTATGCAATTGTCTCCAAGTGTCCATGCTCCCTTTCACTCCATGTCCAAAAGCATGTCCTAACCTTGTCACCTATTCTCCTCTCCTCTAACTTGAAACTCCTCCTCTCCTCCAAATTGAAACTCCTCCTCTCCCTCTCCTCCTTGCTTCTCGTCTCTCTCCTCCACCCGCATGCTCTTATAGCTTCTTTCTCTCCCACTCCTATGCCTCCCCTAAACCCTTACCCTCTTAGAGTGGTTCCTCAACCCTTAACCTCCAAGACCTATGAGGGAGACGAGTTCTCCACCATGTACTCTACTCTCAACCCTGGATCCCCCTTCTAACCTTCAATCCCCTTCCAACCTTGAACCTTGAAACCCCCTCTAAACCCTAGAACCTCCTTATGAACCCTGGAACATCCTTCTAATCTTGAACCCCTTATGAACCTTGAAACTCTTTCTAAACCTTAAAACCACCAATGGAGGCGAAAGCCTTCATTACCAGAACCATTTTTATGAATGTTATTTTCACACAAGCATTTGCGATGTTTTCTTCCCACACTTGATTCTACATCTCTCACAGAATATGACTGAAGGTTCTATGCTACACTTATGCTACAAATGACGACACCGATATATCGGTAGGTGAAAAAAAGCCTCAAAACCCTGTGCACCCTACAACACCCTAGTCATCCTATGGAAGCCATGGGATAGAGCCAACATTTGGCACCATTACTGGGGAGACTAGATTCTTAAGTAAAATGAATGCAACTATGTGTGAAAAACAAATCACGAACTATCATGAACATATCACTCAAGGCCTATGCGGGTAAATTCTTCTTTCCAAGTCTAGCAAAGAATCCCAAGAAGAAATCTTAATATCTTAAGAAATTTTATATTTCTTAGACAATAGCCACTTAAAGAAAAAGCCAGGTCATCTAGTGGACAATAATGTTTAGAGCTCAAAATCTTGAATGTTTTTTCTTTTTACAGAAAATCGATCTGAGATAACCAGGAAAAGCTATGGTCTCAGGAAGGTTGAAGGCTAAATAAAATTGCATCTAGCCCTAACCCTAAACCCCTCCCACCTCCATTCTTCCTCCATGTCTAGCCTCCATCATCTTCCAAGCTCCTAGACCCACGCAAGACCCTCCTCCCTCTCCAATGAATAAAATCCTACTCCCATACTCATCATCAAGTTTGCTTCGAGCCTTTCTCGTTGTGATGACCTAGCCTTTCTCGCTGCAATGACCTAGCCATCCACTCAACATCCATTGTCACCCTCAACACTCTTGTTACATCCACAAAAATTTTGGAGAGCATTGTAGGTGATCATCTCCCCCTCCCTTTCAAATTCCGTCAACTTTTGCATCACCCGCCCTTCCATCCACCACCACCCCCTTCCGCCCCACCTTCACCCTCCCCACCCCCCTCCCCCCCTCTGCACCACCTCCCCTTCCATCCCCCACACCCACCTCCACCCCCCCCCCCATATGTCCCCTCTTCACCTCAAACCCCCACTCCCCTTTCCACCACCACCCCGCTCTTTTTCCCCCCCCTATCCAACCCACCCACCCCTCTCCCCCCCCACCCCCATTTTCACCACCACTCCCCTCTTCTTCCCCCCCTATCCAACACCCTCCCTTGCTCGGTTGTGTAGGCCTGCTCGACGGCAGGGACGGAGCATTGACCAACCACTGGTAGTAGTGGCGACATCTTCCTATTGGGACACTGCCCACTGCACCTAATGCCTATGGTGGCACTTGCCTTGAACCACATAGTGGTAGTAGTGGTGATGACTGTGCAAGCTTGCTTGGCAATGGTAGAACAGTGCCTGCTACCAACAACAGTGGCAATGGCACTGCCTAGACATCGACACCCACTTGCCTGTGCCCGTCCATGATAGTGCGGCCAGCAACTCCCCTCAACCCAATGGGTAGACCACATCCCCTCCAACTAACCTCCCTCCACCTCTTCTCCCTCTCGTTTTCTCACCCTATTTCCCCCCCCCTAACACATCCCCCCCATAGCCCTCCCCTCCCCCACCCGGTTGTCCCCGGCGGCGACGTCCCTCCCACCTCCTTCAGAAAAAAAAGAAAAAGAAAACCTAACCCTAACCAACCCAACCCTGGTCACTAACCTTGGGTTATGTTAGGCTAGGTTAGATTAAGTATAGTTATGCTAGCTTAATTGCAATTAATTTAGTTTAGTTACAATTAGGTTAGGTTAACTCTACTGAGGATACATTAACCAAATTTAGTTAGGTTAATTGCACTAAGGTTAGATTAACTGGACAGTTAGGTTAAATAGGCTAATCAAGAAGTTAGACTAACTAAACCTAGTTTATTTTCTTCAAGTTAAGCTCATTCATAGACATCCTTAAGGCCCAAGACCCCCAAAAAGGCCTAATTTTGACTTTTTTTTTCAAAGAAGCCTAATTTTGACATTAAGTTAACCCTCCATAACTCGCCCATTTGGGACCCAATTTGAACTTGGTTTGAGCCCATATTTCACACACAAAAACCACCATGCTATGAGGTTATTTTCCAATTTATTGTGGACCATTTAACGTCCCTAGCACTCATTTATACGTTCTCTTATGTGGGATAATTTTCACACTAATTCGCTTATAACTTTCACTTATGACCTCCGATTGATGATCTGTTTGCACTGACACATTCCCACTCTTAAGGGGGACAATCCTAGGTTCATTTTCTAGCATGAAATTACCCAAATTACTAACACATCTCTAACCCCCATACCACACCGCAACTTTCGAACCAAAGGAGGACACACTCAATCAAACCCCCAGCAAGTGTGCATGCACTTACAACATCACCGACATCTACAACAACCCTCCTCACTAAATCCATTTTCTCCCATTAATCAAAAACCTCATCTTCATCCAATCCACAACATGGCAAATCACCATTGTGATGATGTGGTGACCTTGACTTGGACAACGATGGCAACAACTTCTTCAAGTTCCCAAATTTCAACAACAATGGAAGAAGACCCCTAGGAAAGCTTGAACTTTTGGAGTACAATTTCTAGGATGATCAAGAGAGGTTTCTTCAACTCTTTGATGCTACATGTACAGCAAGAGGTCATCAATCTAATGAGACCAAAGACCCTTGATTACCTATGGCATTGGTGTACAAAGTCTTTGAATGAGTCTTAGATCTTCTGGTAAGGGAACATGCCACATGGGACCTCCTTTCAATCCAATTCAAGAGGCACTTCCAAACTGAATGCCTTTAAAATGACCTGGCTCTATAGCTAGGCAGGATCAAAGAACGCTATAGAGAAGAAGTTTGCACATATTTGGGTTGAATGAAGTGCCTAATTGCCAAATGTGAGCCATGCCCAAATGACAAATACTTGATGGCCCGTTCGCAAAGAAATGAAAAAGATAAGGAATTATGAAACATTTAATGCTGCTCATGTGGCAACGGTGGACATCCAAGATGGCATGATGAATTTTGACTTTGACAGTGATGATGGCAAGGACATATGCTCCAAAAAGGGCAAATCCAAATCAACTATAGACACCACATCTGATGAAGGTCACATCTCGACCATGACCATGAAGCTAAGGGACAAAATGATGCAAGCAATGGAGCAAAGGCTTTGTGTATCTCAAAAGAAACCTCCAACATATCCTAGGTGTAAAACTATCTGATGTCAGCATTGCATGGCAAAGCATACAAAAAATTAATGCCAGGCATGATGAGAGAAATTGCATGCTTAACATGTGAAACAACTCACCCCAACCTCAACAACATCAACATGAACCCATTACAACATACAAGCAACCAACATTTTCCCAAGCACCACTTGCTCTAAGACTGAATCCTATTCCCAGTCCAACCCAAGCTCCATAGCTACTCAAAAATCCATAGCAATATGCAAGAGCACCAAATCCCCCTCCTCTAGTAGTTCCATTGCAACAACTTCAAGCCAAGGGTGAGGATCCACAATTTGAAAATGAGGTTGAGTACCTAATGTACTATGTGGAAGGAGCAGAAGGATTGATCCCAGTTTATGCAAATCAAGTTTGACCAAACACATTTTGAGCACCAATCAAGTGCTACGGTTATGGAGAGAATCACCGAATCATAGTGTGCCCCCATTGTGGTAGCCCATGTCCTATACAACCACTTTGCAACAAAATGAGGCTAAGCCTGATGTTCTAATAGGCATCGTTGGGGTTGGTCAGCAAATTTTAGGGCCCAAAAGTACTCTATCACCACCAGTAAATGTAATCATGCATCAACCAAGCAATCAGCAAAAAAGTTTCTCCAAAAGAAAGAACAAGCGCCATTTCCTCCACCAAGCAAAAACGTGCCAAGTACTTCGGGCCTCCAATCTAGAGCCACTTCTCAAAAATTCTATGTACCCTGATGCTGAATTGGAGATGGATCCATTTCAAGTACTTTGAATGCTCTGTACCCTGATGCTGAATTGGAGATGGATCAATTTCAAGCACTTTGAAAATGGGTGGAGAAAGAATGAGCCCAATTTTAAAATGCTAAAAAATGCTCTATACCCTAATGCTTAATTGGAGATGGCTCACGTTCAAGCACTTTTACATTGGGTGGAGAAGGAACAAGACCAATTTGAAGATGATAAGCAAGCACCATATTCAATCCCTGAGTTGGGTCCACCAAGTCTCAAAACCACAAGTGAGCCTCCATTCCATCAACCAGGGCCACAATACAATGCTTGGCAATGCTAACTAGAAGGTGCACCCCTCTTAAACATCTTAAGTTGCCCCACCTCCATCCCCATTTGAATCCCCTAGCAAAATTTTCCCAATCTTTGGGTGAGCTTCAAGCCCCATGGTTTGAATCAACCAATCTCTCTCGACCTTTGCAAGCAATAGAAGACATCCTAGTCAGATTGGGTGATGGAGATGACAATAGCAATATCACTGTGCCTTCGATCCATATAGTACATGATGTGGTCCAAGCCATTGTGTATGGTGGTGCAGGCTTGAATGTTCTATTGAAGGATATCTATGATGCATGGGGTGGTCCCACTAATGAACAAATATCACTTTAACATCTTCCTTGCAGACTACTCATGCACAAAACCCTTGGGCATAGTGGAAAGGTTATCCACAAAGCTAGCAAGACTATGCTTTTCCCTCTAGTTCACAATCTCTCCAAAAAGTTCCTATCATGTTTTACTCGGATGCCCTTGGCTAAGAGAAGTAGCAGTGCTCCATGATTGGGGTATTGATCGACTCATAATACAAAAATCATGACACGGAGGTCGGTGTGAGAATCAATGTGGAGACAGGATTAATCAAACCCATGTTCCAAGGCCATGGGGTGATAACTCATCTACCTCGGCATGCAGCAAATCATCCCTCACACAACAAAATGTCTTGGTAGCTCACACACAAAGTAATATCAACAATTGGATCCAAGCACTGGCAATAATTGATCATTGGCATGCACTATATGCAGTCCTCCCAAAAATTGATGCAAAAGTCATGCATGTAGGATATCCATTCATGCCTAAAAGTTCAATTGATCCCATAGATCCAATGTTTATTGCAAACCTTGAATGGGATAGTGACCCAGAAGAGATTATCATTGACAATGATGGATCCAATGGAGCATGGGACCTTGAGAAAGAGGATGAAAATCCTAAATTGGAAGAACATGTCTGTGATTTAGCCATTTTGCATGCACTCATGGCTATTGAACTTCCTAGAGTCAAAATTTCAAAGTTACATAGTAGTACCAAGAGATCTTGGAAGAAATACAAATGTGGGAATTGATGCAAAGCCAAGGTTTAGCATTACAATGAGTTTGAAAGAGTGCAACAAAGTATTGCGGAGCTGTACCTCACCAAGACAGTACCACCAACAATTGAACCTCCTAAACTTGAATGGGACCTAGAAGGTCTAGAAGGTGTGTGCACAACAAATGAACCATTATTTGTTGTGAAGTACCAAATCACTTTAAGAACTATATAAGTGGTAGTACCCCTATAGTAATTCCAACACCACTATGGGAGTCAGAAGTACAAGAAAGTGTTAGCATTGGTGAGACTCCATTATATGAGGAACCGGCCAAAACTAGAATGATCAACCTCACCCTTGTAGGGCAGGAAGAAGAAACAAAACTCAAGGACCTCCTAATGGAATATCAAGACTACCTAGCATGGTCATACAAAGACATTTCACTAGATGTGGCCATATACACCATGCATATTAGGGAAGGTGCCAATATGGAACCATGGTGTATGATGAATTGGAAAGGCTCTTAGATGCAGGATTCATCTATGAGCTATATCACATAGATTGGGTTTCCCCCATCATGATTGGGCCTAAACAAAATAAGAAGCTGTGGATACGTGTGAGCTTAAAGGATGTGAATGTTGCCACCATTAGGAATCACTATCCCCTTCCCCTAACAAAATAGGTATTAGAAACGGTGACAAGATTGGAAATATACAACTTCTTAGATGGATTTAGTGGCTACAATCAAGTGCAAATAGATCCTAAAGATCAATCTAGAACAACATTTGCAACAAAATGGGGAATCTTTGCCTACAAAGTCATGTTATTTGAATTATGCAATGCCCCTACCACATTCCAAAGAGTCATATTTTTTGCCTTCTAGTATTTGCTCAATGAGTTTCTATAGGTCTTCTTCGATGACTTGTGCACCCATTCCAACAAGAAACACCACCCAAAATGCCTTGAAGAAGTTCTCATCAAATACAAGGAGTATGGCATCTCCCTAAATCCAACAAAATGTCAATTCATGGTTACTCACAGAGTTGTTTTGGGACACATCATCTCTAAACACGGAATTGCAATGGACATGGAAAAATTCAAAATCATCATGGAATTACCATCCCCTCACAATTCAAAAGGAGTGCAAGTATTTATCGGACATGCTGGCTACTACAAAAGATTCATCTTGCGGTATGCCATGATAGCCTACCCTCTATACAAGTTTTTGGTGGAATTCTTTTGGACAGAGGAGTGTGACCAAGCCTTTGATATTATATTATGGATCCTAATCATAGCATTGATCCTCATAGCTACTATGACATGAAGTTGGGGGTAATAAACTTCATGCACCTCTTCACTTCCTACTGCTTTCGAACCGAGTGATAGAGATATTCATCATTGGGAAGGGGACATTAAAAAGAAGCTTTTATACCAAGAGACCACACCATACTATCCTCCCTTAGATGAGAATGAAGATGGTAACATCCCAAGTGATGTTATACTCAAGCATAGGGAGAAGGAAAGGATCAACGAAGGCCATAATCTCAGCAAGCCGGTCTATGCCAAAGAGAAGAGCGATACGTTGTTGAAAGAACATCTTGTGGCTCAAAATGACATGAACTGATATATATCGAGGAGTTTGAAGGGGCTGATTGGGTCGGTTGGGTAGGTTCCGAGGAAACATTGCACCTCCTTCATAGACACCTTTACACTTAGCTCAAAACACTCTCCAAACTATCATAAGACACAGAGACCGATAACTTTCAAAAGAGACATGATATAAAATATTAAATCACATATTGAGATGCTTGAAATGGGCTTCGCTCTGATATAAGTTTCGTAAGAAACAGAGAAGCAGTCGGAAAGATATGGGTAGTTTACTGGACGGGGGTAAAAACTGTCTTAAAAAAATAGTCACACACAGAGAGTCATAGACTTTTGGTTTGACATATAATACAATGACTGAAAACATAGGATGATGCTCCTTGAAGAGAGCTTCACGTAATATAAGTTTCGTCCAAATCGGACCATCAAGTGAAAAGTTATGAGCAAAATACTAACAGGGGGTCAAACTGTCATAAAAAACACCTACTCCTTCTACTAGTGCCGACTTGGGAGAATACTACCTCCATGATTAGACTTCATCAACGATCCAAGTCCCATAGAGGTCACCTAGGAGGGAAAGAAGAGCTCCCTTTGTGACTTGGGAAATAGATAAACCATAATTGCGCAATGAGCGACCGAATAGACAACACTTTTGAGCACTTTGGAAGAGAAAACAATGGAAAAAGGGAAGAGACAAGAGAGAGAACCTGAAGTGACCTTCATTACCAATAGAGTGAGACTCCACTCCAATGCAACTCAAAATACTACAAACACAAGGAAGAAGAAGGTTTCATACATACAAGAGGGAGCGGAAGCTCTAAGACTACTCATAGAGAGAGGATAAACTAGAGAGAGATGGACTCAAGAGTCTACATAAGAGAATATCTACAAGAGGGAGGGAAGGCTCATGGAAGAGGCTTGAGGAGACTAGAGCTACAGCAACTTGAGGCCTAATGGTAAAAGAGATGATGAACAAGGGAGAGGAGGGTGCACTACTAAGAAATCCTAGGTATCATGTGCGTTCAAGGGGTATTTAAAAAACCCCTCAACTAAAACTTTTTCCCCAATAAAACCACCCCTCTTTACTTATGAACTAACAATTATTTTTTGAAAGATGAATTTAAATACCCATCCTATCGTAATCCTATTAGATTTTTCTCATAAGTGGGATAAAAATACCCCTCCTTTTGAATGCACCTGGCACACTAAATTTTTTGGAGGTGATCCCCTCGAGATGACAATGCCCCAAAAGAATGAACTACGATGGAGGTCAAAAATGAGGAATTGCCCCAAGGGATGCTACATTGTAACAACAAGAGCTAGAGACTACATCAGTACAAACCCCACCCATCAACATCATGTTAGTAAATGAGCCACAAGGGGATCTAGTGCAAGATCAGAAATACAACTACCCAAGTTTAATACCTAACAATGGACCAACCCCCACCAATATTGCAGGGTCATCACGGTGGATGCATGGGCACCAGTTGTATCATCAAATTTTCCAAACCTCATTGGCATCTGCTATTCTTCATTATTAAGCAAACTAGATGCTTCAAATGTTAGAACTATTCACTAGCTCGGTCAAGGAATAGCATGCCTGAGATTCAGGGCAAAAAATCGTAGTAGACATCCAAGACCAATTCCATGAAATTGCAATAGACTTCCAACCTCCACTAGAACCAAATGTAGTTCACAACAGTGCCTCATGCTACATCAATCCTACATGCTTCCAATGACCACTTGACCTCAGTACATGCTCAGCAAATGGAGAAACTTGTACAATCTCATCTAAGTCTAGAATAAGCACTACGATTTCCAAGAAAAGCTTGTACAAATGCAACAATCTTTGGTGACAAGAACTTTCTTCATTGAGGAGCTTACAAGGGAATGCCAGCTACTAAAAGGGCAATGACCTCCAATCTAGGAGAGGAATAGAGAAATATAAAGATGCATGAACATGGTCAAAACTCCTAGTCCATAGAAGGCACCTTCTCCCCATAGGGGCTTTCATCACCAACCCTCCTCAAAAGTATAAAATCTATCAATTGTACATGCCCTAAAATCATCCCCTTCCTTTTGTATAGAGGCAACCATTACTCAAGATCAAGGCTTGGACCAATGGTCAAATACAAATGAAGGCATTCCTCAACAAGAATAGGTCACCTTTTAGATGAAAAAGCTTAATGGTTCATATACATCCATCTACCATAAGTATAAGGAAAAGTCTGATGAACTGCAGCCCCACAAGGTAGCCATCTCAAAGCTTGAACTCCTATTCCTAGTGCAAACTAATGAGGCAATGGATGACACCACAAATGAAGTCCCACTATAGTGCACGACCATGTTGTACCAAAAGTGTCTAGATGCTCTACAAGTAGAAGATCATCTTAGAGCATGTACACTCATCCAATGGAAATGGCTGCAACTCAAGATCATATCTACTCATCAAACATATAATGTGAATGCTCCATAGGGGCAAAAACTCTATGGAAAATTTTCCAAGACTTGTTAGAAGATGAAAAAAATATCTTATGCGTGTCTACACATGCCAGGTTTACTACACTATGGATGAATGCTTTCATAGCATTTGTATGCCTCATGGGCAGTCCTCCCCTCAAGGTCATTGGTGGTTTGCTACCATTGCTACAAAAGCCATGAAACTTATCTATAGGGCATGACATGTCCCACATCCCACCCTTGCAAGTTGATGATCCCATATCACGAAAGAAAAGAATTGTTGGAGGGTGGCATGGCCTAACTCACATCTAACTTGCCATATCTAACCACTCTCTATGCCAATCTCACTCTCTCACTTTCCCTTATTGCTACCGCCCTCTTAACCTTTCTCTAGCTTTAGCTATATCTAGCCACTCTCTATGAAAATCTCATAACATCACTCTCATAACTTAGAAATGGATTTGAGGCGAATAGACCCTAAAACAAATTCCAGTCAACCTTTGTGAGCATTATATTACTAAAGCTTGGATCTGCAAGTTGGATCCCAAACTTATTTGGTGCCACCCCAAGCTCTTTGTTATAAAATTCTTAAATGAATATCTCAATGCACCTCCATGCCTCTTAACCCATCCCAAGTTCTATGTAGTTCCACAACGGCATATATGGGAGTCCAACATACACACTTCAAGTGAGGATGACACCATTACTTGGCCATTGATCGAGCGAGCCATACTCTGTAGTAGAATGGAACATTGAAGGCACACTTATCTAAGCACTTCAACAACATGATGCAATAATATGAGGAAACATTGACCTCATCCTACGACAAATTGCTATCTTTTGCAAAACCTTGGAATACATTTTGAAGGTCTCCAGCCACATTGACCACCATTTTTCTACACTCAGTTTCAATCCCAATGGCCAGACTCAATACCCAGACTACAAGTAGACTCTATCAAAGAGTTATGTTCTTAGAATCACTCCATGTATCTCTTTCTGAATAGATGGTGAATATAGGCTTCCTAGAAACATAGAAATAATTATATGGTGTAAAGGCATTACAACATGCTCAACTAGCACACCACAAGTTTCATAGCCACTGGGTTACATGCATGGCATCCCAAATTCGTGATCATAATTGGCCATAACCCAAGGAATGTTAACAAAAATAAGAGAGGGACAGAGAGGAGTGCACACAAGATACAAACTATACACTATTTGTATTCCAAGGAAAATAGGAATATATACATTGACCCCTTAGGGTTAGGGTTACGGTTTGTCCCATAACTCTTATGGTGCAATTTACACACTATTCTCAACACCCTTTCTTAAATTGCATTGCATAAGAAGAGGGTGAGTTAGAAAATACAATTTTTGGATTTTCTAATGTTGCATAACGACAAGAGAAATAAAGATCAGAAAAGATGCACAAGAGTGCAAAAAGAGCACAATGGAAAAATATGTACAAAGGTGTACAACTTAATGTTCACTTCCCTGTCTTAAGTTGCAATTGGCGAAGTCCAAGCAGATGTCAAAAATGTGAAAACTTATCAACGGAATGTGGCTTGGTGAAGATATCTGTGACTTGTTCTTGTGTTTGACAATGTATCAAGTCAATTTCTTCACTAAGAACTTTCTCACGAATGAAGTGATAATGCACTTCAATGTGTTTTGTTTGGGCATGAAACATTGGGTTCTTTGCCAGTTGAATAGAAATCATAATATCTGAATAGAGCATAGTAGGGTCTCTAGAAAGTATCTCAATCTCTAAAAGAAGCCTTGTGGACCAAATTGCTATTTTGAGGAGTTGATTGCTCTTCTAATTTCTGAAGAGCAGAGAAATGGTGGTGCATCTTCTTTAGGAGGAACTTCAAAAGAAGCTGTCTTCTACTCAAATGCTAGAAGAGGTAGAGGCAGAGGTAGAGCAGGACGATTTGGAGGCCGTGGCAGAAATCAGAATATGCAGCAAATTCAAGAAAACTAGTCCTATGGAGGAGGACATGGTAACTTTAGAGGTAGGGGGAGCCAAAGAGGTCGTGGTGGATGGCAGAGAGGCCAAAATGCAAACAACAATATTCAATGCTACTACTATGGTAAAATGGGTCATATGGTTAAAGACTGCTATAAAAGGCAGAATGACATCATGACTGGAAAATTGCAGCAAGGCAATTATGCATCCGCTAGTAGACAGGGTGATGACAAAAATGAGCATCTATTTATGGTGCAGCACATGACCAATTCTATGACAAGTGCCGAAGAAAGCAATGATGTGTGGTATGTTGACTCAGTTGCATCAAACCACATGATAGGTCATGCAGAATGGATGCAGGATGCAAGAAAAATGGAAAGACCAGGATTTGTGGAGATTGATGATGATACTACACATCCTATTGTATAGATTGGTAAAATTCATTTGTGTATGCAGGATGGAAAAAATAAATACTTGTCTGATGTATTTCATGTCCCGAATATCACCAAGAACCTGGTTTCTATTGGTCAAACGATTGAGTAGGGCTTGCAAGTCAGATTTAATCCTCATGGATGCTTTGTTGAGGATATGAAAAATAAAGGTCACTTGATAGCAAAAGGGAAGAAGAAGGGCAGGATGTTTACGTTGGATGCGGACATGCCTGAATTGAGTGCAGCAATGTTTGCACATGGGACCGGTGTAGTTGCAGATATTGATATCTAGCATAAAGTTCACATTGGTCATGTTAATGCACAACGACTTAAATCAATGTAGGCCCAAAATACTGTTGCAAGATTGCCTAAGTTCAAGGTTGCAAAAATGCATAAGGTATGTGAAGACTATCAATTGGGAAAACAGGCAAGGAAACCATTTCCTAGACATGCTTAAGAAGTAAGAGGCCATTGGAATTAATCCACTCTGATGTGTGGACTACTAAAGCTGCATCTATTGGAGGCTGTCATTGTTGTAGGAGTAAAATTTGCCACTAGTGGGAGATGGGTGGAGAGAATAAAGTTACAAAGGAAGAGTTGAGAAACACCTGCCCAAATCAGAAGCACACAAGTGTAATTCTAAAAATTGTTGTAATGGTCGCCATCCTATGACTAATGTATCTCACCCATGTGGGTGTAAAGGTATCTAAGGGGTAAAATTTCTAGGTAGTCCCAATGTGACTGAAAAAGTCTTTGTTAAAAACATGTAATCATTTGAATTCATGCCTTTGAGCCAAGTTCTTAGATGTAAGTCCTTCTCATATAGGGTACCAACATCTCTTACTATACATCAAATTGGAAAGGCTCCAAAACTTGAATAACTACAAAAAAACCATCACTCTTTCTTTAACAAAAATCACTCGCCATGTTGACGTAGATTTAAGCTTTATGATCCTCATATCATCGGACAAAGACATCAAATTCTAGCAAGGCACAAAAGTTTGGAATGGCCTTGGAATAGTTTAGGCATACAAGGTTTTTGTGCTCACAAGTTCATTGCTTGCATATAAATAAGATGGTACATGGTGTAGATGGTATATCATATAAATATTTTTGGCCAAGAACACAATCGCCTAATGAGGAGGATGATATCATCATAGGTCTGTCACCTTGCATGTAAAATCAAAGTTGTAATGGCTTTGCATGACCAACTAGCATTTCTTGCCCATCACATAGGTAGCCATCCACATAATCCTTGAAGTTAGGAACCCGTGTAAGAAGGAATGGTGCTGGTGAAGATGATGTACATTTTTTGAAAGTATCCATCAGATGAGGGAAAGTGAATTTGTATCCCACTCGCAAGCTCTTAGAGAACCTGATGAACATTGCATCAATGTCCTCATGTGTGTGCCCTACCATCAAGAAGCCCAATTGAACTGTCTTGAAAATGCCCCTTGCTACAAGAAGAGAAAGGTTTGCAAAGAAGTATCTATTTTTGTTCTCAGACCCACAATGATCTAGTTGGAGTAGGGGGGTTTCCATTTTCCGAGCAAAAACCCCCAAGCGACGAGCAGACAAAAGGTAGGAGGGGTCAAAATATATAGGCTCAAGTCATTTTTAGGGAGCAAAAAAATCCAAATTATTTCAAGGAATATGTAAGTAAATATGAAATATTGATAAATAGATATATATATAAATATACCTTTATATAATAAACATATATAATGTCCAAGTGGTGACTTATTTTATCACTTTCAAAAATCCTTTCTTTTCCTTCCACCATTGGTTGGATCATGAAATTTTGAGCAAATATCCTCTTTACAGTTCCTCAGGATGACCTAAGAAAATAATATAATACTTTTTTAATAGACCCACTAAGTGTATTTTTCCAGAGGAATATGGTTTGAAGAGCTTGCCCCAACCCTATTCCGCCGGCGGAATACCCTTGGAGAGCCTACGCAAAAGGGGTCATAACTTTTGCTCCTTATCTCAGATTGAGGAGCTGTAAAAAGGAAAAATGTTCAAAATTTCATGATCTATGCAATGGTAGGCTTAAAATTATACTTTGAATAGCTATAAAAGAGGAAAAATGAAAATTTCAAGATGTATATGAAAGTTACAACTTCTCCCTAATTCATATTATGGTAAGAAGGAGTTCAGTAGAGACCACATTTCCTTAAAAGTACTTAGGTTTGGAGAATTGGGAATATTTTGAAAATTAGTTCCTTGCCTTCCCATATTTGATAATGTATTAGAGATTAATTTATGATCGATTATAATGGCCTCAAGTATGAGGTTTCCAATATCTTTTTCCTACTCATCCAAGGAATATGGTATAGATTGTTATATGAGAGCTTCAAATATGGCCCTTGCTAAAGGTTAGGGAAACTCTTTTAAATTGATTTAATTACTATAATCCTCAAAAGAGAGTATGGTAGGAAGGTATTTATAGGAGTTTCTAAAGTGTTCACTATTTGTTCATATATAGATGATGTTCTCTAAAATGAGGGTTATAATGAAAAATAAGTAAGTATATGGTTCCATAAATGAGAAATTAAGAAAGAATTGTATATTCTTTTGAGAAATATACAAGCATGGTTGGTGTCAAAAATTATCGCTCGAACTTTTTTGTTCGTAGGTTTTTGCTCAGAAAGTGTGCACATCCGAGTAGTACAAACAGCTCATTGGCAGCTTGATCTATTTGACTGTCACCAAGCTAGACATATCAAATGCAGATGGTGTGCTCAGCTAGTTTATGTAGAATCCCAAGAAGACCCATCTCCTTGTAGTGAGAAGAGAGTACTCATATACCTTCATGGGATCATGGACTACATTATGCCAGGTCATCTGACTTACACTACTATGGATACACAAATGTTGATTGGGTAGGAAGTGTAAATGATAGAAGATCCATGAGTGGATACTGCTTTATAGTCTTGGCTCCATAGCTTTGTCATGGCAAAGCAAGAAGCAACCAACATTTGCTTTGTCTGCCACCAAAGCAGAGTATAGAGGATCCACCAATTCTCCTTTGTTTTTGGCTAGGTTGGTGTTCAATTTGTTACTTGTGTAGGTTGTGAATGGGTCGATTCTCCTTGTTTTGATTGTTTTTTCCATCATAATGGATGATTTACATACCTCTTTCCCCATGGTGTTTACACCAAAGTTCACATTGTGGGCCTTGGCTATGGCCATCCATGCCATAATAAGTGCATGCCTAGGTTTGCCCTTACTGCTGCTGTTGTTCATTTCCCCATTGTTGCTGAAATTGCCTTCTATGGGCTATGAAGATAGTGGGAGAGAAGGAAGGAGTCTCACTTGCGGCTTTCTCACATACACAATGGCGGAATACACACAAAGGTGGAGGCTAAAAACAATTTTCCTCTTCTTAGTTGTGAAAGCCAAAAAAACTCAAGTACAAAGAAATAGAAGAACCCTATATGTGGGTCTCAAACCAAACTCAACTAACTAAGGTGGCATAGTAACTGAGCCACGAACTAGAGTACATAAGGATAGCTGTCATCCAGCTATTATTTGTGGGCGGTGTACCAACTGCATCTGCAGCTAACAAGTTGGTGACATAAATGCACAACGGTCACCCTGGCATATCACGAGTGGAGCTCGATATCTCAATACTCCCCCTCGAGCTCAATCCCGATTCCTGCACACCAAGCAGGTCTCTGAACTTATGTAGCTTCTCTGCGCCCAATGCCTTTGTGAATATGTCATCTACTTGATCCTCTGTGCTGACATAAACTAGATCAATAAGACCTAGTAAAACCTTCTCCCGCACATAGTGATAATGCACCTCAATGTGCTTTGTTCTAGCGTGATAGATTGGGTTATTTGCTAAGTGTATAATACTGCTCATGTTGTCACAATAAATGACAACTGGCTCATCTGTAGACTGATGCATATCATAAAGTAGCTTATGCAACCAAGCTACCTCACATGCAGCCATTGCTGCACCACTGTACTCAGCCTCTATGCTCAACAAGGCAACTGTAGGCTATTTCTTGCTGCTCCAAGTGACTGCAGCACTCCCAAAAGAGAACACATATCCACTGGTAGATTGTTTATCAGAAATACTACCAGCCCAATCAGTGTATCCATGCAACTATATTTGAACCCCAGACTCATAAAATAGTCCATACTGCAATGTGGACTTCACATACCTGAGTATGCATCTAGCCGCATCCATATGCGGTTTCCTTGGAGCTTGCATGAACTGACCTACCAATCCAACAGCATAGCTCAAATTTCGCCTGGTAATAGTCATATAAATCAAACTTCCTACTATGCATCTATACATAGTAGGGTCTTCCAGAAGCTCACCTGCATCTGCGCTCAGCTTCACATTCTGCTCCAAAGGAACTAAAATAGGCTTACAGCCTGTCATCCCATATTTGGACAGCATGTCCAATCCATATTGCCTCTGCAAGAGCTATATCCCACTTGGTGATCTAATCACCTCAATGCCCAAGAAATAACACAGCTCTCCCAAATCCTTCATCTCAAACTTCTGCTTCGATAGCATTTTCACATGAAGGATATCTTCATCACTATCACCTGTGATGATCAAATCATCAACATAAATGACAAGCATCATAATACCTTTCTCTGTTTTTCTCACATAAAGTGAGAAATTTGCCTTGGAAATCTGAAAGCCAATAGTGACAAGACACTATCCTATCTTGTCAGACCATGCTCTAGGTGCTTGCTTCAAGCCATACAAGGCTTTCTTCAACCTGCAAACAAACTCAGGATGAACAGCATGAACATAACCTGGTGGCTGCTCCATAAAGACCTCTTCTTGCAAATCACCATGCAAGAAGGCATTCTTTACATCCATCTGATGTAAAGACCATCCCTTTGATGCAGCCATAGCAATGACTGCTCTTACGGTTGCCATCCTTGCAACTGGACTGAATGTTTCTTCATAATCAATGCCATATGTCTGTGCATACCCCTTGACAACTAATCTTGCCTTGTATCTATTCACAAAACCATCTGCATTGTGCTTGGCCTTATAAACCCACTTACAACCAATTGCATTCTTGTCTTTAGGCAAAGGCACCAATTCCCAATTAGCATTTGCTTCCAAGGCATCCATTTCTTCATCCATGGCTTTCTCCCATTTTTCTTTTCCCATGGCTTGCTCAAAAGAAGTGGGTTCTGGTTCCTGTATCACTTTGACCATATAGGCATAGTGAATGGCTGTAAATCCATCATATTTCAGCCTATCCATAGGATATCTAGCTTTGGTAGTCCTGCGCAAAATAGGCTCACTTCCATGTGCTCTCAAAACATCCTTGGTCTTCCTTACTCCAGGTGTAACAACAGGAGAATTACCAAACTCATCATCAATCTCGGGGGGGTCACTCATTATATGTAACCCTATCACGTGAGTTCAATAGAAGGATGTTTTTAATATCTAAATATAACAAAAGTTAATTTACATAAGGGAGTATTTAAAACAATTTTCAAAAAAATTTATAGATTTGTATAGAAAAAGGGTACATTTTATTAATGAAAAATTTACAGATAAGGGATTTTAGAAATATGCCTTGAACGCACGTGATATAGAGGGTTTATACATAGTGACCCCCCTGAGTCATCAATGCTCTGTTTTGAGCCACTGGATTCACCATCCACATAAGAGTGACTTGCATTCACATCAAACATGGGCTGATCTGCCTTCTCTTTTCCTTTTCATGATACCTGCATACCACTATCTGCATTGCTTTGAGGATATTCTCCTGATCTCGATCTGCCTGTCCATGGTGAAGTATGTGAACCACTGCTAGAGGACACTATAGGTCCACTAATATTTTGTGATTGCTACTGTGAATTTTGTGCAGCATTACCATTTTGTGCATCTACATCAATCATCACATTTATTAGTTTATACCAGCTGCTCATCTAATCAAAAACATCTCTGCTCACTGTAAACTTACAAGTAGAAGGGTTATAGCATCTATACCCTTTTTGCCGCAGAGAATAACCAATAAAGATGCACTTCTCAGCTTTTGGATCCAACTTGGACCTCAATTCATCTGGCACATGAACATAGGCAATGCAACCAAAAATTTTCAAATGAGAAATATCTGGTTTCCTACCAGTATACATCTCCTCTGACGACATGCCATGTATTGCTGCAGTGGGAGTCCTGTTCATTATGTAAACTGTTGTAGTAACTGCTTCAGCCCAATAATAATCTGGTAGGTCTTTTTCATTTAGCATGGCCCAAGATACCTCTCCAATATGCCTATTTTTCCTTTCTACAAGTCCATTTTGCTGTCGGGTATGACTGCATGAATATTGCTGCTTTATGCCATGCTCATGCAGGAACCTTGAAAACTCATTTGAGAGGTACTCTCCCCCTCCATCTAACCTTAGGCATTTTATTTTGCAGGCTTGTTTCTTTTTCAACCATAGCTTTGAAAGCTTTGAAGTGCCCAAACACTTCACTTTTCTTTTTCATAAAATACACCCAAACTTTTCTGTTGTAGTCATCAATAAAAGTGACAAAATAATGACAGCTTCCAATAAATGCAGCTTTAGTAGTCCACACATCAGAGTGGATTAATTCCAATGGCTTCTTACTCTCTTGAACATGCCTAGGAAATGGTTTCCTTGCTTGTTTTCCAAATTTATAGGCTTCACATACCTTATGCATTTCTGCAACCTTGAATTTAGGCAATCCTGCAATAATATTTTGGGCATGCATTGATTGAAGTCGCTGTACATTAGCATGACCAATGCGTTTATGCGAGATATCAATATCTGCAACTACACTGGTCCCATGTGCAAACATTGCTGCACTCAATTCAGGCATGTCCGCATCTAACATAAACATTGTGCCCTTCTTCTTTCCTTTTGCTATCAAGCGACCGTTATTTTTGATATCCTCAACAAAGCATCCATGAGGATTAAATATGACCTGCAAGCCTTGCTCAACCATTTGACCAATAGAAACCAGGTTCTTGGTGATGTTCGGGACATGAAATACATCAGACAGGTATTTCTTTTTCCCATCATGTATAGACAAAGGAATTTTACCAATCTGCACAATAGGATGTGCAGTATCATCACCAGTCTCCACGAATCCTGGTCTTTCCATTTTCCTTGCATCCTGCATCCATTTTGCATGACCTGTCATGTGGTTTTAGCACCTGAATCAACATACCACACATCATTGCTTTCTTCTGCACTTGTCACAGAATTGGTCATGTGCTGCACCATAAAGAGATGCTCATTTCTGTCATCACCCTGTCTACTAGAAGATGCATAATTCCCTTGCTGCAATTTTCCATTCATGATGTCATTCTGCTTTTTGTAGCAGTCTTTAGCCATATGACCCATTTTACCACAATAGTAGCATTCAACATTGATGTTTGCATTTTGACCTCTCTGCTATCCACCACGGCCTCTTTGGCTCCCCCTGCCTCTAGAGTTAGCATGTCCTCCTCCATAGGACTAGTTTTCTTGAATTTGCTGCATATTCTGATTTCTACCATGGCCTCCAAATCAGCCTCCTCTACCTCTGCCTCTACCTCTTCTAGCATTTGAGTAGAAGACAGTTTCTTTTGAAGTTCCTCTTGAAGAAGATGCACCACCATTTCTCTGCTCTTTAGAAATTAGAAGAGCAAACAACTCCTCAAAATCAAGAAATTTTTCATGGATGGCAATGGATGTCCGAAACTGTGCATAATCCTTTCCTAGACCATTCAAGGTCACAGAAACTAAATGATCATCTTCCACTGGCGACCCAATGGAAGCAAGTGCATCTGCAATTTTCTTCACCTTCATGTGGTAGTCATTGATGCTCATATTTTCTCTCTCCACATTGTGCAACTCCTACTTGAGTTGCATTTTCTTGGCTTCCATATTTGTGCTATACATTTTTGCGAAAGTATCCCATGCCTCCTTTGGCATACTTCCATCCTGAATATGCACAATCATAGAATCGGAAATACTGATAGATAGCCAATACATAAATTTTCTGGCTCTCTCATGCCATCCTTTAAATGCCTGCATTTCCTATTGATTGGGAACATTAGGAAGAACTGGTTCTTCTTCATTTCCTGTAATGAACTCCCAATAGCCTTTTCCCATAAGGAAATTCGTCATTCTAAACTTCCATGCTTGGAAGTTGTTCTTCTCAAGCTTTTCAGTGACAATGTGTGAAAGAGAATCAAATGCCATTACAAAACACTGCAAAAAATTTTATCACTGCAAAAAACACAGCTTCTGCCTCACACAGGCAAATCTACAAAACTGACGAAGGTGGTATTTGACCACACAGCTCCCACACAGTCACTTCTTAGTGACGATTTTGCATGAATAGGCAATAAGGATGATTCTGTAACTCCCAATATCTCTACGCACAGGCATACGATGCAATTTCTGTGGCAACTTTTCATCGACCTGCAGAGTAGTGGTCGCACAGCAAAAACAGGGCCTTTTTTTTAGTGCCTACGAAGAACTTCTGCCTTCAAAACGGGCCCCGAAATGGCCTCGAATAAGAAAAATAAAGTCACCAAGGGCTTTGCCATGTCCCGCAACATATACTACCCTCTCACCACACCATGAAGGGCATCTCAATCTGAGACAGTGCACTCTTGCACTTTCGGCTGTGCTACCTACAGAGATTTTCTCCCAAACTTGAAAAAGGAAAGCAACACTGGTCCTCTTACCAGGACACTGCGAACTTGATTTGCTTTCTTGAGCTCCTTACCACGAACTAGGCTCTAATACCATGTGAAGATAGTGGGAGAGAAGGAAGGAGTCTCACTTGTGGCTTTCTCACATACACAATGGGGGAATACACACAAAGGTGGAGGCTAAAAACAGTTTTCCTCTTCTTAGTTGTGAAAGCCAAAAGAACTCAAGTACAAAGAAATAGAAGAACCCTATATGTGGGTCTCAAACCAAACTCAGCTAACTAAGGTGGCATACTAACTGAGCCACGATCTAGAGTACATAAGGATAGCTGTCATCTAGCTATTATTTGTGGGCGGTGTACCAACCGCATCTGCAGCTAACAAGTTGGTGACATAAATGCACAACGGTCACCCTGGCATGTCACGAGTGGAGCTCGATATCTCAACAAGGGCTACATTTAAATATCTTTGTTGGGCTGGCCTTGCTACTGCTACCTGATTTTGGTAGGTACACCTGGCTCTTGATTGTGTTGTTGTTGTACATAGGGTGGTACCCTCCCTCTATAATTTGGGTTGTATGAACATTTTTCTTTGTCTTTCTTGCAAATTTCACATGGAATCTTTTGGGGCTGTGGTGCTTGAGGTGATGGCTTCAAGCTTTGAAGCGACTCCTTGATCATTTTCTCCAGCTTGGAGATTTTATCTGCTATCTTTTTTGTTGTGGATTTTTCTTTGTTTTTTTGCTTCTTCTCTTTCTTTTGCTTCTTAGAATATTCTTCATCATCCTCATCTTCTTCTGATGACATAGCTTCTTCTTCATTAGTGTCTTCTTTTGCTTCACTATCAATGTCCGTATGTGAATCTATTTGGGAATTTGAATGCTTTTTCCTTTTTGTCTTCTTGGAATTTGATACTATACCAAGTCTCCTTTCTACCCGTTGGGCTGCTTCTACCATATTATTAAAGTCATTGGCTCCTCCAAGCTAGTTCGAGCCAGCTACTGTAGTTCTTAGTTCTTTGTTTAATCCTTTGCAAAAATAATCCCCCAGTTGCTCCTAGGTGGGTTGTTGGGTTGTTGTTTGTCTTTTGTTTAGGTTTCAAAACATTTGAGAATAATCTTCAACCATAAGATCTTTTTGTTTCATAGTTCTTATTTTCTTGAGGATATCCTCTGGAGTTTTCTCTTTTCTAAAACGACTCAAGAATGCTACTTTTAATGTGTCATAGTTAGCAAAATGAGCGACACCGTATTGCATAAACCAGCTCATTGCTTTACCATTAAAGGTAGCTGCAAATTGTTCTTTGTTGGTAGCATCTGACAATTGTCCAAATCCACTAGCTGTCCATCTTGTCTCAAATTTTCCAACATGACTATCTAGGTCTTCTTTATCTTTGCTAGTAAATTTGGCTGCTTTGACTAGTAGGTTTTGCATCTTTGGTTGTATTGGTGCACCAGCTTGCACTTGGGAGGTCTTCTTTTTAAGAGATTTGGGGAGGGGATTAAAATTCAGCCTTTGTCTTGCATTCACGAATACATTAGTTGCAATATTTGCTACAAGTGCTCTTTGTAGGAGTTCTTGTGTAGGACTGGGCAGCATCAGTTTTTGTAATTCAGGTTGTGCTTCATGCAGTTCCCTACTATGTAATGAATTATCTGAGGAACTTGTGCCACTTGGAATATAAACAGAGTCGTGTAGAATGTCATCTGGATCTTTCGTTTGTGATGCAGTGTTTGCCCGACTTCTATTTCGTGTGAAGTATGCAATACCAATGTGATGTGGAGAGATATCTTCCTTAGGCCTATTTGACATGGACTGTGCTTCCCATGAAATAAATGGAGAAAATTTTACTCACTGGATTTCAGTCAATTGATTGTTCTTGAGTTTTATGTTGCCTATTGGCCGTCGCTTTTCCTTCAGTAATCTGACTATTGTTGTCTTGATTTTTTTGCATTTGTTATTGGTATTCTTTTCGCCGGTAATCCGATTGTTGTTGTCTTGATTTGTTGTCATCTGTTGTTGGTCTTCTTTTCACCTGTAATTTCATCGTTGTTGTCTGTGGAATTTTGTATTGGTGCAATCTAGCTTGTTTGGCTATAGCTCACCTCGATGGTCGTTTGCACCTAGCTATTCGATGTGAATGAATTATACGTGGCTTTTGTAGTAATGCAAACTATGTAGATTTGGTGTGTGAACTATGAATGATCATTCACCGCTCCAACCTCGCTACCATATTGGGTTGGGCAGTGGGTTTGTATGAGTGGCATACACGCAGGAGAAGATTATCTAGTAAATTTGTTTCTTCTTTGACTTGCTTTTGTGTTTGTGGAGTTGTCGCTTTGCTATCTCTGCTATTGTTATCAGTGTGAAGCAACATGAATCAGAGACTCTAGGAATAAACGTTGTGAGGATTGCCAAATGTGTTCAAAGTCAAATGCAACAGGTACAAGGAGTTGGACAAGAGACAGGAGTCGGATTGCATGTAGATTAAACTAAACAACAAAAGAACAGCAGAGAACTCATGAATTTGCAAAACGGATATTTTGTATTATGCTTCAATAGAGATAAACAACAATTCAACCTCAAAATGGGTTGTTACATGACTTTTATAGCTATCCAGATCTCTTTCAACTATTATAAGTCTGTAGTCAGTTATATCTTTTAGTAATAGCCATTATTACAAAACATCATACTATTGCATTAGTCCACTACTTATCACTTACAGATAGGTGTATCCACGACATGCTTAGTAACCGCCTTGTGCCATGGGACTGACTTATCCTAACCTATGTTGACGTTGGGTTATTGGCCACATAGGTGAAGACAAAGTCTTCAACATTCTTTGATCTCCATACTAACCGAAACCCAAAATATAATGTCATGATGGGGGATGAAACACCCCACAAAATTGAAGGTATTGGCAGCATACCCATGCATAGTAATGGAGGCACCACAAGGAGAGATGACTAAGCTCAAGATGATTGAGAGTGATATGGAAGTCATCTTCAACAACAAGTATGGATGCACCGTGAGAGAACTTAAGAATCTCGAATCCATCATTTCTCAAGTGTCAAGATTGGAAGAATGTTGAAGCTTTCTTCTATCATTTCGATCCAATGAGTCCTAGCAGTTCATCATCAGAATCATGATGCCTATTTCAGTACATTGTGGCATAAGAGGTACAGTCACCTGAACTTCAGATCCTTGTAGCCCCCTCAAAAATAATACAAACATAATATAGGGGTTAGTTGTACTTTCAAAAAGATGTATGTGAGACTTGTTGCATGGGTAAGCAATACAGATAGCCCTTTACAACATCTTTGACCCACAGTACCGATGTTCTTCAGATCATTCATTGAGATCTATGGGGTCCGACTACTATATCATCTCTTCAAAAGGCTTTTTCCTTCATGACCTTCATATATGATTACTCATGAAAGTCTTGGATCTACTTTCGAAAATAGAAGTCTAATACATTTAACACTTTCAAAGACTTCAATGCCTTGGTAGAAAAGCACACCAAAAAGTAACTAAAGGTCCTCCGTTGTGACAACAGAAGTGAATACAAGTCCACAGGACACTATATTAGATAAAGTGGGACAAAAGTTGCATTTTGGAAATTTTGAAATTGGGTGGATTTCATAAAAATTGGGAAATGTTTAATTAAAATTGGGAAAATTTTCATTGATTGTGGGATTTTTGCCAACATTGAATATGTGGATATTTGGAAATTTCAATGATTATGAAAAACTTCATTGGTTGTGAAACTTTTCAATGGGTATAACAACCAAAACAAGAAATTTGTGGCAGAGTTTGAAAATCATGTATTTGGTGGTGTTAATAAACAAAGTTTGAGACAACATGTATATTTTACTTGAGGTGTTAATAAACACCAATTGGTGGTGTTAACAAACACCATGCAAAGTGAACTGCTAGAAACAAAGCAGTTGTTGGTGGTGAAAGACAGGTTCTAAAAATTGTCATATTAATAATATGCAAATATCCATTGATAAGATAACAATATTTGAGAAACATCACATGAGAACACATATTACAATGTAAGTTTGGGAGATCAAGAGGGAGAAAATCATCACAATTTTCTATGATCAGATACCAAGTAAGCTCTCCTATGCTTTGATACACACACTCTGTGGAATCTTAAATTTTTTGGGTCTATTTATGGCTTTTGATGTCAGACAACCGCCATCACTATACTCCCATACCTGTGGATCCAACCTATACTCTGACCAATACTTGTTCCAGTATAGTCAACATAGGCATCTGCATCAATGAGTCCCTTTCTCTTAATTGATGGTGCTCAATACTGAATTAATAATTTCTTGAAGTTAGGAGATGCAGCATCCATCTCGGCACTTGATATGGCAACCCCAAGCCATATGGGGTATATAGGATCTGATGGCCTCACCAAGATGAAGCCACCTTAACATACACAATTGGTCTAAACTCTTCCCTTGGCTTACCTTTTAGAGGCCCACAATAGTCATCATTCCATTCCTGATAGCCTTGGAACTCATTAATGCAAGCATCGATATCATCTTCCTCATTAGGCGATTGTGTTCTTGGCCAAAAATCTTTGTACACTCCTATCTCTAAGATGTTTTCTTGTTCGAGCTCATTGATCATGGTTTTCCAATAGTCTATCACTGGACTAATGTAGGACTCATACGATGCATTCTCTCCACTTGCACATATCTCTCAAAACTTAATGTAATCCTTTATCCTTGATATTACTTACAAGTGATCTCTCACAAATGCAGCCATTGGCAGTATATCCGGACAACCTATTGGCAACAATGGTCGACCGTCACTATCTTTCTTCCATAGATCAATTCCCCCTTTAATGGGCATCCAATTCAGTGATTTTGGATGCACCTTGTACTGCATCATAGGTCTGTCACCTTGCATGTAAAATTGAAATTGTAATGGCTTTGCATGACCAACTAGCATTTCTTGCCCATCACATAGGTACCCATCCACATAATCCTTGAAGTTAGGAACCCATGTAAGAAGGAATGGTGCTGGTGAAGATGATGTACATTTTTTGAAAGTATCCATCAGATGAGGGAAAGTGAATTTGTATCCCACTCGTAAGCTCTTAGAGAACCTGATGAACATTGCATCAATGTCCTCATGTGTGTGCCCTACCATCAAGAAGCCCAATTGAACTATCTTAAAGATGCCCCTTGCTATAAGAAGAGAAAGGTTTGCAAAGAAGTATCTATTTTTGTTCTCAGACCCACAATGATCTAGTTAGAGTAGCAAGTTATTTGGATACTTTTGGTATGGTGGCTCAACAACAACACTACCTTCAGAAGAGGGTGGGTTTTTGTGTGTATTTACGGCAATAAATTGTACATGTGTCTGTAGCCCTTGCAATGGAAGTTGTCATGGCATCCATGGTAAGACTTTGAGTCACTCTTTGATATAGTTTCTAGTTTTTCATTTGTGATCATGAAATCTACAATTTTAGATAAGCCAGCTCTACTTGTGAAAAGATGAACCTTAAGAACTGTAATGGGATCCCAAGCATTTCTTGAGCATAGAGAATTCAGAAGGCGAGCACTGCTTCTATTAGTAGCAAGGTCTCCAAGGTCATGCATATCCACCCTTTCGAGGTTGCGCAAACAAATTGAGAGCGATCCAATTATCAAGTTGGGATCAGATGGCCACAAACCATTCAGCGTAAAGTGTCCATAATGACCATGCCCATGCCCATGCTAGGTAATCATTCCAATGAGTGAAACCTATAATTGCCATGTAGAATTGATGTCCTTGGACCTTACCCGAAGTCTTGGAATTGCCATCTTTTTTTGGGCTTATCATGGATTATGCATACATACTTTTTTGGATCCATCTCAGAGTACCTATGCCATGCATAGTATAAGTTTCTACAACTTTGTTGCTGTATCATCTGCATCTTTCTCTCCTCCATCATCAAATTGCACCGATCTTAACTTTTTGTGGCTGCCGATTGAGCCTTGATCCCCAACTGCACAAGCTACATTAAGAGAATTCACTCATCTTAGCAAGGGCTACATTTTTTAAGTTAGATTTCTAAATCTTGCCAAATGTGGATGTGGATAGGCTCTGATAACCACGTTAATTAAGAGAAGTGTTGACCTTATGTAGGATGTCTTACTTCTTATACATTTCAGGTATAACATGTCGTGTCTCTCTAGAACCATCCTACATGGTTCTACTCTTGTGAGGCATATGCTCTTTGCTATTATCCTCAAATTGTTGAATGATATCCCTTCCCATATCTGTGTGCTCTCTTCCTCCTCACAATTCCTAAATTCCCATGCACATATCATTGCACACCACTCTTGATTTGCTCTAGGTACTGGTGAAATGATGTCTTGTAAATTTCATGTATCTTATACCATGCTCTGCAACACACATCCCAACCATATACCCTAAAGTTGTAGCGTATTCTCCCAGTGTAGTCACGATGTCAAATCATTGGCAACACATCGTGTATAAAGTTTGTACGAGACTCCAAGGAGCTGCCCCAAAAGTTCTTCCTTATAGTCATTAAGAGGTCTCGCCCAACATGCCAACAACACCTACTCTGACAACAATCAATGGAAGAAACTTGACATCTCAGCTGACATTTTGTACATTGGCATGGAAGGCTCTCTTTGTTTAGGCACCCTATTCATGTACGTGTACCTTCTTTTGTTTAAAGTTGGATCATCCCTTTTCAACATTCGATCATTGACCACCTCATCTATGCTAGCAATGTGGTGTATGGGCACATATTGTTGCAATGGGCTTCCATCAAGTAAGGTAATCTGCTTGATGGGCCCACTTAACTAAGCTGAGAGAGCCGACATCTTGCATAGAAGACCCTAAGTCACTTACATTAATTTGTTCTTTCTTTTCAATACTCACACCAATGAAATAATTACCCAATAATAGGGTCACTTGGGAAAACATAAAAGATCACACCTTCCCCCACGATCTTTTTTTTCCTCTCATCCCACAAGACAACCTTCTTCTCTTTCCAAGATTCACAAATGAAATTGTTAGTTTCTAATGAAGAAACTGGCATTGCCTCAACATAAGGTTGCTCAGGCTCACTTGGTGCGGCTTCTTGAGTTACTGGATCATCTAAAGAATCATCAACACGTTTTAGAGATCCCTTAGGCCACTTGATAATGCTCCAAAGTGCCTCAACAATAAGAACTGCATCCATAGTGGGAAATGGCAAGAGCATGTCACTATTGATAGATTTCTCCACTATCACTGATACATTTTCTACCCCAATCTTCACACACTATAGTAGGGCTACGGATCTATTGCACACACTGCACCAATTCCAACCACTTCATTCCCCACCATCATCATGACCTTGTCCCTACTTCTAATAGCCATCCCCTATCATTACAATTATGAACAAACTATAACCAAATAATTTCATAAGACCAACAAAGATGTTCTTGTAGTGGGGAAGAATGGCAATAGTGCCATTCTCCATGTGGGATTGTGTAGAATTTCATAAGACCAACAAAAATGTCCTTGCAGTGGGGGAGAATGGCACCAATGCCATTCTCTATGTGGGATTTTGGAGAATGGAACTAGTGCCATTCTCCGTGTAAGTCTAGCTTTCCTATGGAAAATGGCACTAGTGCCAATCTCCATGTGGGTTTATAGAGAATGGCACCAGTGCCATTCTCCCCTAACCCACATAGAGAGATGGCACTGATGCAAATCCCCTAGTGATTTTTGGTAGAATGGAACTGGTGCCAATCTCTAGAATCCATGAATGAGTCTATAAAAAATTTTGGTGAAAGCAAGAATTATTTCCCTAGAAATTTTGGTAATTTGATAAAACTTTTTCTAAAGCATGAACTATTTTCACCATCATCATGAGGCTTGTCTCGGCATCTGAGACGTCCTTGTCGGCAAGGAAGAATGGCACCAGTGCCATTCTCCATGTGGGATTGTGCAGAATCTCATAAGACCAACAAAGATTTCCTTGCAGTGGGGGAGAATGGCACCATTTCCATACTCCATGTGGGATTGTGTAGAATGGCACCGGTACTATTCTCCATGTGAGTCTTGCTTTCCTATAGAGAAATGGCATTGCTACCAATCCCTTGGTGGGTTTTTGGAGAATGGCACTATTGCCAATATTCAGAATCCATGAATGGGTCCATACAAAATTTTTGTGAAAGCATGAATTATTTCCCTAAAAATTTTGGTGATTTGATAAAACTTTCTCTAAGCTTTAAATGTGGAGATCGGCTCCATTCTCCATAATGCCATATGGAGATTGTCACCAAAGCCATTCTAAATAGGGAAATTTAAAATTTGCTAGATTCACATGGATATTGACACCAATGCCATTCTCCACAAGCCCATATGGACAATGGCACTAGCGCCAATCTCCGTGTTGGATTGAATACTCTAATTTCTATAAGATATACATGATGAGGATGAGGATGAGGATTTTGATCAAGAATTTTGGAATGGTTAAGTTTTACCATGTCATGCTAGCTATGAAGTTGATAGTAGCCATCCAAGTAGTCCAAAATTCATAGGGACAATAAGATTCAAGGATCACCAAATCCACAAGGCGAAGACTATGATGAATATGGCATCACATAATTTTAGGGATATCCCCATAGGTGTATCAAATGATATGATGAATAGGAGTCCCACTGCTTCATTGCAAGACATAACACTAGAAGAGGCATTCACATGAACTAAGCTCTCTATTGGTTGCTTGAGAGTATTTGGCTCTCTTTCTTATGCTCATGTTCTTGATGAACTTAGGACTAAACTTGGTGTCAAATCAATCAATTGTGTTTTTCTTGGATATGATACAGAGTCAAAGGGATACCAACTCTATGATCCTATGAAGAAGAAGAAGATTATATCCAGGGATGTTCTCATTGATGAGGCTTCATCATACTTTGACAATCCGACTATAGTTTCTACTCTGCCTTAGCCAGAAGTGCCTATGATACATCAGATTTCTTTGCCTGTTGAGTCAAATAGTATGCAGTCCACAGTAACCACTCATAGTAAAGGCAATGAAAAAGGTTCTTGACATAGTGGATACATCAAAACTACCATGATCATCACCAAGATTCCTAAAAGTTCCTATTCCAATCTTAGCAGATTTGCTCATGATTGTAAGAAACCTGAGAGGTGGACCTACAAGAGCAACTATGCATACATGGCTAAAGTGATGGAGTTTGATGAGCCAACCTCCTTTAAAGATGTAATGCAAGTCCCTGAGTGGCAACATGCAATGGATGAAGAGTACAATGCTCTTCTTAAAAACTAGACTTGGACCTTGATAGATCTTCTTGTAGATAAGAAGCCCATAGGATGCAAATGGGTTTGCAAATTCAAAATAAACTGAAATGGAGAGGTTGATAGATATAAGGCCAGGTTGGTAGCCAAGGGATACGCCCAAGAGTACGGCACAAATTATGAGGAGACCTTTGCACTAGTTGCAAAGATGAAACCGTCAGGACATCCATAGCTCTTGCAGCTCACTTTGATTGGCCCACCCAACTAATGGATGTGAAGAATGTCTTCCTCAATGGTTTTCTAAATGAGTAAATCTACATGATATAGCCTCTAGGATATGCTATTACTGGGGATGTGCACAGTTTCCGAGCAAAAACCTACGAGCAAAAAAGTCAGAGCGATAATTTTTGACACCAACCATGCTTGTATATTTCAAAAAGGAATATACAATTCTTTCTTAATTTCTCATTTATGGAACCATATAATTACTTATTTTTCATTATAACCCTCATTTTAGAGAACATCTTCTATATATGAACAAACAATGAACACTTTAGAAACTCCTATAAATACCTCCCTACCATACTCTCATTTGAGGATTATGGTAATTAAATCTATTTAAAAGAGTTTCCCTAATCTTTAGCAATCCCATATTTGAAGCTCTCATATAACAATGTATACCATATTCCTTGGATGAGTAGGAAAAAGATATTGGAAACCTCATACTTGAAGCCATTATAATTGATCATAAGTTAATCTCTAATACATTATCAAATATGGGAAGGCAAGGGAGGGATTTCAAAATATTCCCAATTCTCCAAACCTAAGTACTTTTAAGGAAATGTGGTCTCTATTGAACTCCTTCTTACCATAATATGAATTATGGAGAAGTTGTAACTCTCATATACATCTTGAAATTTTTAATTTTTCTCTTTTATAACTATAAAAAGTGTAATTTTAAGCCTACCATTGCATAGATCATGAGATTCTGAACATTTTTTCCTTTTAGAGCTGCTCAATCTAGGCTAAGGTGCAAAAGTTATGACCCCTTCTGCGTAGGCTCTCCAAGGGTATTCTGCCGGCAGAATAGGGTTGGGGCAAGCTCTTCAAACCATATTCCTCTGGCAAAATACACTTAGAGGGTCTATTAAAAAGGTATTATATATTTTTCTTAGGTCATCCTGAGGAAGTGTAAAGAGGATATTTGCTCAAAATTTCATGATCCAACCAATGGTGAAAGGAAAAGAAAGGATTTTTGAAAGTCATAAATAAGTCACCACTTAGACATTATATATGTATATTATATAAAGGTATATTTATATCTATAACTATTTATCAATATTTCATATTTACTTACATATTCCTTGAAATAATTTGGATTTTTTTACTCCCCAAAAATGACTTGAGCCTATATATTTGGACCCTCCCACCTTTTGTTTGCTCGTCGCTCGGGGGTTTTTGCTCGGAAAACAGAAACCCCATAGTACGAGATGGAACAATAGGTCTGCAAGTTGTAGAAATCACTTTATAGTTTTAAACAGGCTCCTGGTGCATGGAATGCAAGGATTCATTATCAATTTCTGACATTTTGTTTTCAGCCATCAAATTCAGATCCATCTCTTTACATCAGAAGACTACAAAAGACATCCTTCTTGTAGTGCTTTATGTTGATGAATTGATCATCACCGGCTCCAATGGACATCTCATCTCAGAAACAAAGAGTCAGCTGACCTCAAAGTTTACATGAAGGATATGGGAGAACTCCATGATTTCCTTGGTATAGAAATATGGAGAGATGACACAGGGATCACACTTTTTTCGAGAAAGTACACTTAAAAGGTACTTAGGCAATTTCATCCACATGACTGCTACTCCTATGGAATGCAATATCAAGTTGTCACCAATTGACACTTCTCTCCTCTATAGTAGGGGGTTTCCATTTTCTGAGCAAAAACCCCCGAGCAACGAGCAGACAAAAAGTAGGAGGGGTCAAAATATATAGGCTCAAGTCATTTTTGGGGAGCAAAAAAGTCCAAATTATTTCAAGGAATATGTAACTAAATATGAAATATTGATAAATAGATATAGATATAAATATACCTTTATGTAATATACATATATAATGTCCAAGTGGTGATTTATTTTATCACTTTCAAAAATCCTTTCTTTTCCTTCTACCATTGGTTGGATCATGAAATTTTGAGCAAATATTCTCTTTACAGTTCCTCAGGATGACCTAAGAAAATAATATAATACTTTTTTAATAGACCCTCTAAGTGTATTTTTCCAGAGTAATATGGTTTGAAGACTTGCCCCAACCCTATTCCGCCGGCGAAATACCCTTGGAGAGCCTACGCAGAAGGGGTCATAACTTTTGCTCCTTATCTCAGATTGAGGAGCTGTAAAAAGGAAAAATGTTCATAATTTCATGATCTATGCAATGGTAGGCTTAAAATTATACTTTTAATAGCTATAAAAGAGGAAAAGTGAAAATTTCAAGATGTATATGAGAGTTACAACTTCTCCCTAATTCATATTATGGTAGGAAGGAGTTCAGTAGAGACCACATTTCCTTAAAAGTACATAGGTTTGGAGAATTGGGAATATTTTGAAAATCCGTTCCTTGCCTTCCCATATTTGACAATGTATTAGAGATTAATTTATGATCGATTATAATGGCCTCAAGTATGAGGTTTCCAATATCTTTTTCCTACTCATCCAAGGAATATGGTATACATTGTTATATGAGAGCTTCAAATATGGCCCTTGCTAAAGATTAGGGAAACTCTTTTAAATTGATTTAATTACCATAATACTCAAAAGAGAGTATGGTAGGAAGGTATTTATAGGAGTTTTTAAAGTGTTCACTATTTGTTCATATATAAATGATGTTCTCTAAAATGAGGGTTATAATGAAAAATCAGTAAGTATATGGTTCCATAAATGAGAAATTAAGAAATAATTATATATTCTTTTGAGAAATATACAAGCATGGTTGGTGTCAAAAATTATCGCTCGAACTTTTTTGCTCGTAGGTTTTTGCTCGGAAAGTGTGCACATCCATAGTAGTACAAACAGCTCATTGGCAGCTTGATCTATTTGACTGTCACCAAGCTAGACATATTTTATACTTTTGAGGAGGGTTGGTGATGAAATCCCCTATGGGGAGAAGGTGCCTTGTATGGACTAGGAGTTTTGACCATGTTCATGCGTCCTTATATTTCTCTATTCCTCTCCTAGATTGGAGGTCATTGGCCTTTTAGTAGCTATCATTCCCTTGTAAGCTCCTCAATGAAGAAAGTTCTTGTCACCAAAGATTGTTGCATTTGTACAAGCTTTTCTTGGCAATTGTAGTGCTTATTCTAGACTTAGATGAGATTGTACAAGTTCCTCCATTTGCTGAGCATGTACTGAGGTCAAGTGGTCATTAGAAGCATGTAGGATTGATGTAGCATGAAGCACTGTTGTCAACTGCATTTGGTTCTAGTGGAAGTTGGAAGTCTATTGCAATTTCATGGAATTGGTCTTGGATGTCTACTACAATTTTTTGTCTTGAATCTCAGGCATGCTATTCCTTGGCCAAGCTAGTGAATAGTTCTAACATAAAATAGTTTTGGAAAAAATTTACAGATTTGTATAGAAAAGGGGTACATTTTATTAATGAAAAAAATTACAGATAAGGGATTTTAAATATAGGCCTTGAACGCACGTGATATAGAGGGTTTATACATAGTGACCCCCCTGAGAGAGAGACTAAATTTTGAGAAATTTGACTTTGTGGGATATTTTTCCCCTTTACTTGGGAGTTGGAGGGCCCTTTGGATCACTACACTATCAAGTATAATACTGAGTGCACTCTAATTTATCATGATGGTGCTGTATTTGCCAGCCTGTGCATCCTAGGAGTGATAAGAGTCGAGCAATTCTTGGACCTATGTTGTCATGGTGAGAGTTTCCTTTTGGGATTGTAGGCAATCTAACAAACATTCAAGTCCCAATTGATTGCTATAGGAAAGATTTTGCATGATTGGAATATGCATATGCCAATGGAAGTGGCCATAGAAGCTCCAAGGACTTGACCTCACCAATGGTCATGTAGGTGGATGGTGACTAGGGATGAATTGGTAAGTCTTCTACTTCCATTTCAAGGATTGAGTCCTACATAAAGCTATCACTCCGAACCACAAATTCCTATGATCACTTTGGTTGAAAGGACGTAGAGGGCTATGAAATTTGGTGGGGGTCTCGTTGTTGTTGAGGCTATGGACTCTTTCGCCAAATCTTCTTTACCTTTGGCATTGCATTCGGTCCTGCATCCATTTGGGATAGGGCGTACCCTTGGTAATTAAAATTGTAGATTAGTTGGCATTGCTTCTAGTCATGCATCGATTTTGGATAGAGTGTACCCTTGGTCATTAAATTTGTAGATTAGTTGGTAAGGAGGTATGACAAGTATGTGTGCAGTGTGAGAGGTGTGAATTTAGCTCATGCTTTGAGAGTGAAATGAAAGTGTCTCAAAAGTGTGTGATATAGTTTTTATTTGATACAATTTTCTATTTTCCTATGCAAAATCGTGTGAGTGCACGTAAAATAATAATTAGGCAGGGACTAACTGCATGCTCATTTTGCTGGAGTTTCATAGGGTAGCTAGGACTCAGTGATCATCTCTAAGCCCTAGGTTGAAATCAGTCTACCTATATGTGCAAACATGACCATATGTCAGTGACCAACCACACATGAACATATGTCATTGATCACCTCTAATCCCTAGGTTGAAATTGGTCTACCTATAAGTGCAAACATGAGCATATGTCAGTGACTGCACATGTAACAATCTAGTCCTAACTAAGGGAGATATAGGGTTTCCAAATATTTTGTTTTATTTGTTAAGAATGGTGTAAATTGCACCTTAGGATATTGGGACAAACCCTAACCCTAACCCTAAGGGATCCATGTATATATTCTTAGTTTCCATGGAAAACAACTTAGTGTACAATTTTCTATCTTGTGTGCACTCCTTTGTCTCCCTCTCTCACTTCTGTTATCATGGTATCAAAGCCTATAGTGCGCCCAATCCCTTGCATCTTGTTAAGGAAATAAGCCCTCCCTTGAGACATCCTCCATCTTTGTTCATCTCTTTTGAGAGATTGTGAGAGATTTTCTTCCAAGAGAGCTCATCGAGAGCTTATAGTTCATTGAGAGCAATAGTCTTCCTTTGAGATTTCTATCATTCTTTAGAGATTGAGTGTTCTCTTTGAGATATTTTCATTTGAGAGAGAGATTTGAGAGTTCTTCTTCTATTCTTCAAGAGACTCATTATTTGGGTGTTAGGTCTTCTTACTTTGTGTGAGAGAGAGGTCTACTTTATTTGAGAAAGAATTTTGTTTCAAGACCAGAAGATTCTCCTTTGAGTTAACATGGTCTTCCACATTCTCTTTGAGTTCAAAGCTCTAGCTTCTGGTTGCCCAAGCGTTTCATATTGTTTTGTGCAGCTCACTACCACAAGCTTTTCTACATGTACATAATTTGTGGGAAGATATGAGCTTCTCTATTCCATTTGAGTTCTTTTTTGTAGATCTCTATAGTTGTTGTAGTCTTCAAGAAAGTGTTCTTTTTGATACCAGCTACTACTGTGACTCAAGCTACACAAGTCTTCAATGACCCTAGTTGTTGTAGTCTTCAAGCAAGTGTTCTTATTAGTTGTTGTAGATCCTAAGCCATGCCTACACTACAACTAAAACTTCTATGTCCACTTTTGTTAGCGCTCCAAAGCCAGTAGCACCAAGCAAAGCAAGTCATGATAGCTTGAATCCTTCATCACACTGCAACCATAGAATGGTGCAACTAACGCAGCTTCAATGACAAGTGTCTTTGCACGTCCATCAGCCTCCCATCTACTCACAAGGGCTAGCTACTACGACTCTCCACAGCACGTAATCCCAAACTCTTCAATTGGAGGCTCCTACAATCATAGACATGGCTCTACAAGCATGTAACGATTGGCTACCACAAGCAATAAAAAAGGCTTCTTGCTTCATGACGAACTATTCAACCCAATGCAAATGACCTTGCCTACAACATAAATGATCCACCAAGCGACTCATGTGACTGTGACTCAATCCGCTCCATCGAATCTTCCCATGAGGTAACCTCCATGCATCCAACATAGAGCCCCAGGCTCCAGTGCATCTCCCCAACGATGTCCACAACAAGGTTCATTGCCAAACATGACTAACTCACATGCCAATTATGCCCTTAGCCAAGATCCAATGACGTTCTCCCATGATCCTGTAGCCTCCTCCAATGATCAACAAAACCAGTACCTAGGCTCCCACAAAACTCACAAGCAAAGTCTACATCCCAAATGACCCAATGGCTATTTCACAAGCTCACAAGGTGGCTCCTTGCAATTGAGAGCAATTGCATGGCATGCCACAAGCTATGCTCTACATTGCCCCCACTGGACAACAAACAACGTTGTGATGATATCTTGAAGATTCTATTGGAATCTATAGGATTCTAGATAACCTTATCACCCTATCTTGGCTAGGTCAAGAATTTGCCATGTGGCATATTTACCACCTCAGCAAGCTGACAAATCATCTTATCTCACCATGCCACAAGGCTCCTTGGCTAACACATCAGCAACCCCGACCTTATTTGCCACATAATTTAGTACACATGCCACATTCACCTCAACCAATTTCCATGTCATCCCATATCTACCATGTGGTAATTTTTCCATGTCAACATTCTTATTATGTTATAATATAGGCCGCAGTGCCACATTATGAACATCTACCACATCAGCTACCACATGGTAGTGTCACATCACTGCTTGCTACCTCACCTGACACATGGTTGTGCTAGCTCATAATGCCACCTCAACATTTGTGCTTCACAGGCACACTGCATGTGACCACTCATTACCACATCATAAGTGCATCCACATCATCATTTTTGGGCCCTCTTGTGCTCAAAATTTTTCCATTTTTCGAGAGCCATATCTTTTGATCTAGGTGGAGCTTGGAGGAGCCTACAAAAGGAAAAATTGTTTGCCAACTCATGCTTTATTCAGTTGTCACCTCAAATTTCACATTTGGGAATGCCACTTTGTAATAATTTCTAAAACCTCTTCATTAGAACCCCTCCTGATCAAATCATATCCTATCCAAACCTAGCAATCAAAATAGATGAAGATATTATTTATTTGTTGCTTTCCATCTCAACAATCAATGTGTAGACTAGTTATAGTACTAGCTACCTTAGAGGAGAGAATTCCAAAACAAGCCAATTGAAGCCTTGCCCAAAACTCCTGATAAGTTTCCAATCGATGTCAGTCCCTATGAAACCTATCAACGGTATTCATCTCACACATATTGATACCTATTCCATTCTTTAATAGAGGGTAGAGTCACTCTTGTTGAGTCACTTGATAGTTTGGATTACTCATTCAGGACCGTTTCACATATTGCACTCACATGCCACCTTGTAAAGTCATTAGTTAACTATTTGGCATTGGTTCTTGCACTACATCTTCAATCCTTGTAAAGCCTCTAGCTATCACTTCCACTTGGTTGCTATTTGTATACAAGTTTTGATTCTTAGTGCACCATGGAAAAATCACATGATGATGTCATATTTCTTGATTAGAGTAGCAAGCTCGATGATAACAACTATGGCAATTGGAAGTTGAAAATGTTGAACATTTTTTAGCTGGAGAGATTTTGGGACATCGCCATGGAATATGAAAAGAGACCTGCGCCTACCTCAGATTAGCAACTAGAGCTCACAAAGCAACAAAGAGTGGGATACCAAGGATCGGCTTGGCTTGAATATCATTAACTTCAATGTGAAGGATACGATGGTCCCTCTTCTTTGTGGGCAGACCTCATCCATGCTTGCTTGGAAGACTTTGCAAAGAAGGTCCAATGCCAACATGTCACGTATTCTCTTGTTAGAGAATCATTTTAACAACAACCCAATGCTTCCAAATCAATCTGGTCCTAGTTTCTTACTTAGATTAAAGGACCTTGGCGATCATCTCACATCACTTAATAAGAGGTCAAAGAAGAGAGACTAGTCCAGCTTGTAATCAATGGGCTTGGACCATATTATGGGTAGTTTGTGTCTACATTAGTCACTCGATGCACAACTCCATTATTTCATCTCATGTCAGACATATACATGTAGGAGCAATTGAGACACGGTCTCAAAACAGATTCAAAGAATATGAAACCACCTTCACAGCAGTGAGAGGAGGCAAGAGAGAGTCATTAAAAGAAAAAGGAAATGGTGGTTTGACTCTAGTGCAAGTAACCACATGACTCATGATAAAGAATGGTTCTCCAATCTATGTCCCAATAGGAACTTGAGAGAGAATGTAGTGATGGGACTTGACACACCCCACTAAAGTGAATGGATCAGTAGCATACCCTTCAACAATGATGCAGGCACTTCAGGGAGTATTGGAGATGTGTTCTATGGCCCCAAAACCTTTTCTTTGTTGGAAAGATGACTGAGAGTGATATGGAAGTCATCTTGATTAAGTATGGATGCATTGTGAGAGAGCTCTAGAATCTCGGAAACATCGTTACTTAGGGTCAAGGTTGGAAGAATGTTCAAGATTTCTTTTGCCTTTCTGATCAAGAGATCCTTAGCAACTCATCATCAGAGTTCGATGCCTATTTGAGTACATTGTGGCACAAGAGGTATGGTCACCTCAACTTCAAAAGCCTTGTATCCATAAAAGAGACAAACATCGTACAAGAGCTTCCACAATTGTACTTTCAAAAAGATGTATGTGAGGCTTGTTGCATGGGTAAGAAACATTTGTGGACATGCCATTCAATATTCCCAAGGGTTTAGCCCATGAATCATCGGCAAGGTGTATGTTGAAATTAGCCTTTTGCATTGGTGGGAGACCCCATTCATTGTAGAGCTCCTTTGATAAGACATTTACACTTGCTCCACCATCCACTATGGCTTGGACTTCATTATATTCCTTGTGGATCAAAGGCACAGTAATGTTGCGTATGTCATCTCTCTCACCCATCTGCACAGGGATATCTTCAATGTCGTTCATAGGTGGAGAGGGATTTGCGAGTTCAATCCATCCTTTGAAATTCTCCCAGAGATTGGGACAATTTTGTAGGAGGATTCCAATGGGAATCGACATAGGGCAACTCAGGATGCTAGAGAGTGCGGCTCTTCAAGTTGACGTGGTGGTACATTATGTTCTGAGGTCTGTTGTTGTAACAGAGGTTTGAGTATAGTATCAATACTTTGTGGGGCCAAGTCATGGATTGGATCTTGAGCTTATCTCTCAACCTCAAATTGAGCTTGTTTCTCAGCCTCAAATTGAGCTTGTTCTTTTTGTACCCATCGTTGAAGTGCCTGAAAATGAGCCTTCTCCATTTCTGCATTTGGGTATGGAGCTTCTTTTATTTGAGGCTCGGGAGTTGATGTGGATGAGCTTGCTACTCATTGCTTGGTGGAGGTGGAGATACGTGTACTTTCTTTTTAAGAAGTCACTTTGGTTGGATTGGAATGTTAGGGTACTTGGTGGCCTCTTTCTACTGGCATGTAATTACATTCAGAGGTTGTGATATTATGCTTGCTGGCCCTAGGCTTTGATGGTCCACCCAATGATGTTGATTGGGACATCACGCTTAACCTCTGTTTGTTGTGGGACCTTATTTTTCATGGGACAATCCATACAGGGATGTCCTATGCCACAATCTCTACAGAGTGGTTGGAAAGTAGCAGGGCTACCATGATGAGGGCACTCTATGATCCAGTGATTTTCTCCACAACCGTAGCACTTGATATGTGTTGGGACATACTTGATACTGGTATTAGTCCCTTTGCACCTTCTCCATAGTACATTGGGTACTCTACTTCATACTCAAATGGCAAGTCTACTTCCTCAGCTTGTAATTGATATATTGGAACTGCCTGAGGAGTTGGATTTGGCACTCTTGGATATGGTCGTGGATCCGGATTCTTGAGTAATTGTGGGACTTGTGTCCAAAGAGGAACAAGATTTATCCTTGGAGCTGGGGGAGCTTGTGCAAGTGCCAGTTTCCTGTACACTAGCATGGGTGCCACTTGGTATTGTTGAGGTTGAGGCGGGTTGTTGCGCATGTTGAAGATGCTACTGTTTTCAACATGGCCGTCAATGACACAGATATGGCACCACAACCTTGGCGGTGGATTTGCTTGTGCAGTGATCCTGGATCTTAAGACCGAGCACTCATTTATTGTATGATTGGCCATGCAGAGTGGACACCAGACATTTTCTTGCCATGGATAAGTTTGAGGTGGCAGCTGAGACAAGTGAAGCTTCTGTTCCATGGCTTGCATCATGTCTTCTTTTAGCTTCATGGTCATGGCCTCTAGGCGATCTTCATTTGACGTTTTGGCAGTGGACTTGGATTTTCCCTTTTTAGAGTGCTTATCTCGTGCACTAGATCTGCCATCATCACTACTAGTGTTAGAGTCGGTCATGCCATCCTCAATGTCAATGGCTGTCGCCGCATGAGCAGCATTGAATGTTTCACAGTTGCTAATCTTTTTCATATCCTTCCGGATTTTTTTCCTTAGGCCTGCAATGAAGCAAGCCGTGAGGTACTTTGCATCGAGGAGTGGGTCACATTTGGCAATTAATATTTTCATCTTGCCCAGATACGTGCACACATCTTCTCGATGGCCTTGTTCGATCTTGCTTAGTTGGAGAGTGGGATCATCTTGTAGTCTCTTCGTTTGAAAGCACCTTCTAAATTCTATTTGAAGTAGGTCCCATGTGGCTCGCTCTTCCACTAGAAGGTCTAAGTACCATTCATATGCTTCATCAGTTAAGGCCATGGGAAATGAAGCCACCTTGGTTTCATGGGATTGATCTCCACTTGCTCGGCATGCGGCATCAAAATGCTGGAGGAATCCGGTTGGTTTTCCCTTACCATTATATTTGGGAAGTTCCAGTTTTCCCAAGGGTTGCCTACCTTGATTGTTATTATTTCTATGATTAAAGAAATTGTCAGCCTCTGCATCAAGGTCAATATCCCCATCATCGTCGAGCGATGGCGTCTAGCCATGTTGTGGTGTGGAGTTAAAGGGATTTCTTGAATTTCAAGAGGGGAATCAAGGTAGACGATTGTCGGAGGCAGTGGTTGCAGTGGAGTTGTATGCAAATTTGGCGAGCATTAGAGTCAGAGGCATTGGCTAGAGTGTAGTTGCATGTAGATTGGGCGAGAGTTGCAAAGGGTGTCTCTGCCGCAAGTGCGGGTGTTGATGTACTTTTGTTTGGAGAGTTAGAGTGGTGTTAGTGTTGTAGGTACCATCATGTTAATAATTTGCCTAAGGTAAAATTTGCCTTTTTGGGGGGGGGGGGGGGGCTTGGTCTTAAGGTTTAGTGTGAATGGGCTTTAAGTATAATTGAGGGGTAGTAACTGACCGAATTCAGTTGACCTAACTAGTCCAGTTACTCTAACTAAACTAGCTATCCAATTAGATGCCTAACAATTAGTCTAACCTAACCTAACTATGGATTAAACTGACTACAACTAGCTAATCTAACCACAGTTAGTTGAGCTAACCTAGTACAATCAAACTAACCTAACTTCCCAGTTAGTCTAACTAATTAATAGTTAAATTAACCTAACTGCAAGTAACTAATTGAGAGTTAAATAACTAATCTAGGTTAGAGCTAACCTAACCTAGGTGTAAACTAGCCTAGCTAGTGTTAGTCCTAAGGTCAAGTTAGGTTAGGTTTTTTTTTAAATAAATAATTTAAATTAATTTAAAAAAAATTGGGGGGGGGGGGGGGGGCTAAACTTGTAGATTGACATTCCACAAATTTTATCAGTTGTAGTAGTATAATGGCAAAAGTGCCAATGCACATGTTGGGGGTTGAGGGAGGTGTGGAGGGGGTGGAGGAGTAGAGGGCTTCGGAGAAGTGGAGAGGCGGAAGATGTAGAGGTGGGAAGGCTTGGCCTTTGAAGGCCGTTGACTGAAGATGTAGCAAGCGGGTGCCTTGAGGCACTGCGGGGCGAGGAGGAAGCACGGAGCGGGTGGTGATGGTTGGAGGTGCCACGGGAGGGTTGATGGAGTTGGCGGGGTGGGCGGAGGTGGGTGTCGCAGGCGGGTGGAGGATGGTGAGTCGAGCAGAGGCGGGCACCGGAGGGTGCGCTGCTATTAGTGGCTAGCTACGCTGCTTAGGCAGGCACTGTTCCATCGCTGTGGCCACCCTTATAGAGGAAACAGTCTTAAGGCCGTTTAGTTAGACAGGGCTTGTAAAGCCCTTTGTTAGTAGGGTAGGGAGAGGCATGCGAGTGGGGTGAGAGGGGGAGGCAGGGAGCAAGAGAGAGAGAGTGAGTGAGGGGGGCAGGGAGAAAGAGAGAGAGCAAAGAGGGAGGGGGCAGTGGAAAGAAGAGAGAGAGAGAGAGAGAGAGAGAGAGAAGAGGGAGGGGGGTAGAGAGAGAGAGAGAGAGAGAAGAGGGAGGGGGTAGAGAGAGAGGAAAGAGAGAGGGGGAGGAGGGGGGGAAGGGGAGGGTGGAATGGAGGGGGGGGGTGGAGGGGGTGTGTGTTGGGGGGGGGGGGGGGTTAATGGGGTGAGGGAGTGGTAGAAGGGGTTGGTGGAGAGGAGGTTGGAGGGGGTGGGGTTGGAGGGGGAGGGGCAAAGGATGGTGGTGGTGGAGGGCAGGGTGGAGGGGGTGGGGGGGTGAGGGGATGGTGGTGGAGGGGCGGGTGAAGAGGGTGGGGGGGTGAGGGGATGGTGGTGGAGGGGGGAATGGTGGAGGGGGAGGGGGTGGTGGTGGAATGGGGGTGGAGGGGGAGGGGGGGAAAAAAACTTAGTGGATGGAAAACTTTGATGGAAATCCAAAGGGAGGAAGATATGGTCACATGAATGCTCTTCAAGTCTTTCTCGATGTAACAGGATTGTTGAGGACAAATGGACGGTGGGTGGATGGCTAGGTTATCGTTGCGAGATGGGCTCGAAGTAACTCACCATGTGGGAGTAGGGAGGTGGTCAATGGAGAGGGAGGAGTGTCTTGTGTAGGGCTCGGAATGGGGAAGAGGATGGAGGCAAGATGTGAAACATGAAGAATGAGGGGGTGGAGTGGGTTTTTATAGGAAATGGGTGTAGGTTTAGGGTTAAACCCTAAACTCTTCCCGAGTCATAACTTTTTATGGTTAGCTCGGATCACTCTTCTGTAAAAAGGTGAAATGATCAAAATTGCAAGATTTACGCATTCGTGTCCAGTACCTAGCCTAATTTTTTATCAAGTGGCTTCATTTTAAGAAATAAAGAAAATTTCTTAAGATAGTGGAAGTAAACCCCCCCGTGGCAGTTCTCATAGAGTGTTCTCATGGGTAGACACTCTTGTCGGTACATGGGTAAGCCTCTTGCATAGAGCACCAGTCTGCCTTCAACATGGAGTTATTCTCATCACACAATTGATGATACACCAGTCATGACTCCGGACGAGATCCGTGAGTGGGAAGAGAACCTTCTTCGACCATTTATTGCCACAGGGTATGTACCAGTGTATTATTGGCCTTGACAAATCAAATTCAGATTCTTTACATGTTAGCATGAATCAGCCCACAATTTTTGGTCATGCACATTCTTTGGTAAGCCCTCAGCAGGAGGCACATTCAACAATAAGTCCTCAGTACGAGGCAGTCCCATCGACATCAGCTCATATTGATTCTTGTGATGCACATCCATCACCTTCATGCATGGATCCGACTCCATCCTTGCCACAGATGTAGATACTCTGCAGGAGTTATGTGATCATGCAGATTTAGAGCAGGTAAGTCCTCAGTACGAGGCACTCACATCTCTCGCCGCATGTAGAGATACATGCCATAGTGCATTTAGCTCTTCAGGTGATTCCATTCCAACATCCATCTATGATGCTTTCACCTCTGACATAGAGCACACCTTGGGTTCAATTCCCTTCACCACTACAGATCAGCGTATCAATCTATAGGACACTCTAGCATCGGCTCAATCATGTTGCATTGCACCACCGTTGGATCCAATTATCACCACCACTTTCCATTAGCACATCATTCCTCAGCATGAGGATACTTATGCATCAATGCGGTCCTGCCCCAGTGCAGTAGACATCGTCAAGTTTAGCCATAGCGCAGCTTGGGGAGACTTAGTGTTTCAACACACACTTATGGCTGTAGTATACAGTCCTTACATGATGCAGATTAGTGGCTGGATCCATGACTACAGACGATCCCTTCATCAGCATTTGGTACCTTATATACTTCAGGGAGATCTTATGCATTTTTAGTTGTATTTCAGGCTTCTAGGCCTTTATATTATCAGCTCCTTCTCAACGAGCTTACAACAGCTACTACATCCTATTCCAATGGATGTTTAGCCATGCACACATCAGGTGACCTTCAGCTCATGACAGTTGAGCATACAGGTTTGACAGGTTGCCATACCTTGTCATTTTTATGGGCCTCTTATTCAGCAAAGCAGTGTATCATACCTATGCCTTCGGCCCCATATTTTCAGCCCTTGGATCACTTTGTCCACACCAACCATGCAGTCTTCTTTGATCCCACATCATTTGATAGAGATTATTACTCTATTGCAGCATACCTTCGACATTGTTGTCAGCTCTTTTGGGTTGGTGACACCCTCGTATGTCACAACCTATCGGATCACATCGCCATAGCTACATCGAATAGCTTCACATCTGGATGCCTCTTCTTCAAATTAGCTACACATTCCACAATGACTCATGACATGTTTAGCTTTTACATGTTTAGTACGCAACCATACACACTGTTATTCATGCTATCATCTTTTGATCGACCAGAGCCAGGTGGACCTCACTTTTTGCACATTTTCTTCCTCTTTCTTTTCGCCTATCTTGTGGGTTGTATTCCCAAAGGCGAAGGATGACCCACAACTTAAGAGGGGGAAATATGCATTATGTACGGGATCATAAGTTGTACTCATTGTACATGCTTCTGCTACGTAGTCACTATGCTCACATATGCACATACTACTATGATTTCTTTTCAGTTTTGGGTGCTAGCATATGCACCAAATGAAATCCACAAAAAGGTCTTGTACATGCACCCTCTACTTACCCAATGCAATTTAAGAGGGGGTGTTAAAGATAGTGTGAATTGCACTATCCACATAGGGCATAGGGGCAAGCCTTAACCCTAACCCTAGCCCTAAGGGGTTCACATGTATATCTTCATGTTCATTGTCAATACACTTACTGTACAAGTAGCTATATCATGTGCACTCCTCTCTCTCTCCCTCTCTCACTTCTGCTATCAAAGGTTGGTGTTGAGGCTATGTTCAAACCCTTAGAAAAAATATCAAAGGCATTTGGATGTGATGCTAGGAGGACAATACTTATTGATGACTCTCCATACAAGGCTTGTTTTCAATCCTCCATCAAACTCCATATTTCCTGTTACGTTTACTGGTCAAGACAATGAAGATAACATTCTACTAGGTGAGTTGATGCCTTACTTAGTACATCTTGAAGAGGCCAATGATGTGCACATCGTGATTGAGAGTAATCAGTATGGGCAATTACTGGTGGTGGAGGACCATAAAGATTTCAACCTCATCCAGGAAGTTCTTGAAGAATGGAGTGATCAAATTCATCAATGGTCAATAACAGAATATAATATAGGAAAGCTTCCTCCTGCAGAGACCAACTAAGGGCGAGGGTTAGATGTGATAAGAGAGAATTAGAGGGCACATTCCATATGCCAAGTCACGGTGGTGGTGAATTCTTTCCTCAACTACAAATAAATATGATAAGGACTGCTCCACCCATCGATAGTAGGAGTGCTATGCAAGCTTCTCATATGGCTATAAAACTAGGGTACAAAGGTCGCTATATCAAGAAGCACATTGCTAAGGCCTCTCTAAAGAGACTTCTAAATGCATATATTTTCCATGAAGGTACATATGCCAAATTTTCATTTGAATTTGTCTCAAGTTATAGTAATGTTTTTTTGGCTAATTGAGTTGTCCTTTTGCCATGCAGATAGATATACTTTAAAATCTTGCTTGAGTATGTACATACCTGCACGTGATCCACTTGGAACACCAAAGTCTCCTATCCCCATCAAGGAGTTCTTTTGGATTGAAAATATGGATTTTGAGGTGCATGAGTCATCTATTACAAGCATTTGCCACGGCTTATTTGTGCATGATTCCATTAAGAGAGGGAATATTGTTCTCCATTATGGAGGTAACAAATATGCATATTGAGATTGGAAAGAATTGTGTGAAGTCAGAACAAGGCAAAAGAGGTACTCTATCCAAGAGGACCCTTATGTTTCTATGGATGATATTGTGTACATTGTTGGTGATGTTTGGCATGGCAATGTGGCCCGGTTTATCAATAGCAATAGAAATACAAATTCAAAGCAAAATGTTTGTTATGTAGTTTCCCCTTATTTATCACCTTGGTCAATCTCCATGAGGAGAGAAAACATTACAGAATACTGACACATTGTGTTGATATGATATATGTGCAGGAGAGAAGCTACTTGGCGATCTATGATTTTTTATAAATGATATGTACTCATTTGAACATTCAATACTGGCCAATTCATTTTTTTCTTACAAGTTGTGGACTTTGGGTCTTAACTTTTGTGTGTGATTCTTGTTAGCACTGCCCCATTAGGGCTAGAGCTCTACCCACTACAAACTTTTTATTTTTGATGCCCTTTGAAAGCAGAACAACAGCAGTTATACTCCGCCTCTTAGGGGAAGTGCTCTAAGCATGTCTACCTCTTGTTTTCACAATGTGTCAACATAGTTAAGGCAATGATACATATTTCATATTAACACTTTGTTAATAATAAAGGCTTTGACATTGCCTCATATCATTGCATCAACTATAATCTTGCATACCTCCACTTAGTCCAGGGCTTCTTGGGATATGGACACCATTGATGGTGATAACATGACAGAAGATTCACATGAATAGGTATGGTTAGGGTTAAAGATACTAAGGTGTTTATGAACACCACCAAGGTTCATGAGATGATTCTCGCTCCTTAAATTCTATTCATTTGGCAAGGTGTTTGTAGACTAAACAAATATATATCTAGTACCATTCTCCTTGGCATAGAATTCTTGAGGAATGGTAGTGGTTGGATTCTTCCCGCTAAGTATATACTTTGGCATAGTACATCTTTATTAGGATAGTACATTTTTGGATTAAAATGTACGCTTTTTTTATTAGGATAGTTCATTTTTTGATTAGGAAGTAGGATTTTTTTATTAGGATAGTTTGTTGTTTTCATGATTAGGATGTAAGAGCTATGACTAAATGTGTTTATGAACACCACAAAGGTTCATGAGATGATTCTCACTCCATAAATTCCAAGTTGTTTTAAAGACTATGACGTCAGAACCATTCTACGTGCAAACAAGTATGGAGGAATGGTTTGGTTTGATTCTCCCCAGAAATAATACAAAGTGAGAATTTAATGATTTTTGTTTTTACAATGTTTTTAGCACAATATTGCATGGTTTGTGTTAGTATGCAATTATCAAGGGAGAACATAGTTAAAATTTCATGATTTTGTAAATGATAATGTAGTTGCTTTCTCATATTTCTCTAGTTTTTCATGGAGGAAGGCTACAATTTATCAAAATACTATCAAGTTGGGAATTGGGATTTTTTTGAATTATCTAATACGGCCTTTTTTGACATTTTGAAGGAGATGTCACTAGATCAAAAAATATAGATGGCAATGAAGAGAAGACCTTTCGTTCTTATTGTCAGAATGTTGTATTGTAGAGGAGTGGATTCGATGTTAAGGTAATATGTGAGCTCACAAGTAGCTTCTCTCTTGCACAGATATCATCTATGGTTTCAACACAAATGTGTCAATATTCTGTAACATCTTCTCTACTCATGGAGATTGACCAAGGTGGTAAATAATGGGAAAGATGCAAGCCTTGTATGGAGAGTCATCAATAAGTATTGTCCTCCTAGCATCACATTCAAAATGCCTTCAAGATTTTTGCTAAGGGTTTGAGCATAGCCTCTACACCAACCATGTTGGGGCCTATTTATCCTCCTCTTACTATAAGTGTAGCATCCGTGCTAAGCCCATATCACGAAGGAAGGGAGGTTTTCCTTTGCATATATTTGAATATTTTCTACCATTTCAATGACATTATGCTCCATTGTTGTTGACCAAATACCCACATTAAATTTTTGTAGCAAGATCCTTAGAAATTCAATGCACTAAGTCAAAAAACCATATAACTATTGTGGGCATACAGAAAAGATGTGTGTATTGGTGAGTTGAACACACAAAGGGTTAATTGTAAGCCATTAATGTCAAATATCACACTTTATCTAAATACAATGGATTACTTCTGGACTATCCACAAAGTTGCTATAACTTGACTAGTCCAAGCTGCCTTGTGCTCTGTGTTCAGTTATGTTTGGCACATCACCAAGATCTGATTTTACCTTGGAGTTGCTAGATCTTGACACTATTTCCGAAAGTGCATTGCTATTGAGGTTTCTTTCAATTTTTCACAATTCTGATGGAATGTTTTCTTGTGTAGTAGTTGTCTCCACCTTCTTTGAAGCATCATTGATTAAAACATCACCAAGATCTGAGTTGACCTCAGACTCACTAGCTCTTGACACGACTTCTAAAAATATATTGCTATTGAGGTTGCTCATAGTTGTTCCCATTTTTGGTGGCATATTCTCTTGTGTATTAGTTATCTCCATCTCCTTGCTTGAATCATTGCTTACAACATCCTTATTGACCTCAAAGTTGCTCTCTCCTGATACCACTTTCAACAATGTACATGTTTATGGTGTTATGTTTTCTTCTGTAGTATTAGTCCCCCTCTCCTTCCAAGTTCCATGCATCAATAATTCCTATGGAGTATAATTCCAAGAAGTCTATTCATTATTTACAATATAATTGTCTTAGCATTCTCCCTTTAAGTTTATGGAGAATGGAACTACCGCCATTCTCCATGTGCGGTTGTGAAGAATGATACTAGTGCAATTATCCTATGAGGTAATGGAGAATGGCACTTGTGAGATAGATAAAAACTATACAAAGTACTATCCCCTATCACCACATGGAGAGTGCATTTCCCCATGGCAGAAGTGCCATTCTCCACATCACAAGGGTGTTTAATGAAGCACTTAAAATACATCAAAAAATGCATTACCAAACTTCTAAAACTTGCAAGAAGTGAACATGAATATAAATGCAACAAAGGTTGATGAAATAGATATAAAAAATGCGAATGGGATGAATGACCTTACTCTTGTTCTCCACAACCTCATATCAAGTGGAAGAGAAATGCACTAGCACCATTTTAGTTTCAGTGGATGACAATAACATCATCCCTTTATGAGATTATGGTGAATTTCTAAAAAAACTCATCAGAGAATCACATTAGTCCCACTCTCCAAATTCCGATGGATATATGGAAAGAACTTTAATTAAAGCGCTTTGGAAGAACAAACATTACAATAAATTGGGTTCGTATCACACAAAACCAATATCAATAAAAAAAGTGAAATGTTATATTATTGAAATGGGACATAACGAGTGGAATTTTAGCAATAAGGCAAGGGTCCCATTGCCTCACATCATCATATGAATCATCTGGTGGTGGCAAAGTAGCACGTGTTTGTGAAGAGAGTGGGAGAGAAGTAAGGAGTCTCACTTGTAGCTTTCTCACATACACAATCGGGGAATATACACAAAGGTGGAGGTTGAAAATAGTTTTCCTCTTCTTAGTTGTGAAAGCCAAAAGAACTCTAGGTACAAAAGAATAGGTGAACCCTATATGTGGGTCTCAAACCAAACTCGGCTAACTAAGGTGGCATACTAACTGAGCCACAAACTAGAGTAGATAGAGATAGCTGTCATCCAGCTATTATCCATGGGCAGTGTACCAACCACATCTGCAGCTAACAAGTTGGTGACATAAATGCACAACCATCACCTTGGCATATCACGAGTGGAGCTCAATATCTCAACACTCCCCCTTGAGCTTTAATCCCAATTCCTGCACACCAAGTAGGTCTCTGAACTTATGCAGCTTCTCTGCACCCAATGCCTTCATGAATATGTCAGCTACCTAATCCTCTGTGCTAACATAAACTAGATCAATAAGACCTAATAGAACCTTCTCCCACGCATAGTGATAATGCACCTCAATGTGCTTTGTTCTAGCATGATAGACTGGGTTATTTGCCAAGTGTATACTGCTCATGTTGTCACAATAAATGACAACCGGCCCATCTGTAGACTGATGTATATCATAAAGTAGCTTACGCAACCAAGATACCTCACATGCAGCCATTGCTGCACCCCTATACTCAGCCTCTGTTCTCGACAAGGCAACTATACGTTGTTTCTTACTGCTCCAAGTGATTGCAGCACTCCAAAAGAGAACACATATCCACTAGTAGATCGTCTATCAGAAATACTACTAGCCCAATCAACATCAATGTATCCATGCAACTGTATCTGAACCCCAGTCTCATAAAATAGTCCATACTGCAATGTGGACTTGATATACCTCAATATGTGTCTAGCCACATCCAAATGCAGTTTCCTTGGAGCTTGCATAAACTAACTTACCAACCCAATAGCATAGCTCAAATCTAGCCTGGTAATAGTTATATAAATCAAACTTCCTACTATGCATCTGTACATAGTAGGGTCTTCCAGAAGCCCACTTGCATCTGTGCTCAGCTTCACATTCTGCTCCAAAGGAACAGAAATAGGCTTACTTATCATCCCATATATGGACAGCATGTCCAATCCATACTGCCTCTACAAAAGCCATATCCCACTTGTGGATCTAATCACCTCAATGCTCAAAAAGTAATGCAACTCTTCTAAATCCTTTATCTCAAACTTCTACTTCAATAGCATTTTTACATGAAGGATATCTTCATCACTATCACCTGTGACGATCAAATCATCAACATAAATGACAAGCAGCATAATACCTTTCTTTGTTTTTCTAACAGAAAGTGAGAAATCTGCCTTGGAAATTTGAAAGCCAATTGTGACAAGATACTGTCCTATCTTGTCAGACCATGCTCTGGGTGCTTGCTTCAAGCCATACAAGGCTTTCTTCAACCTGCAAACAAACACAGGATGAACACCATGAACATAACCTAGTGGCTACTCCATATAGACCTCTTCTTGGAAATCACCATGCAAGAAGGCATTCTTTACATCCATCTGATGTAAAGACCATACCTTTAATGCAGCCATAGCAATGACTACTCTTAGGGTTGCCATCCTTGCAACTAGACTGAATGTCTCTTCATAATCAATGCCATATGTCTGTGCATAACCCTTGACAACTAATCTTGCCTTGTATCTATTCATAGAACCATCTACATTGTGCTTCACCTTATAAACCCACTTGCAGCCAATTCCATTCTTGTCTTTAGGCAAAGGCACCAATTTCCATGTAGCATTTTCTTCCAAGGCATCCATTTCTTCATCCATGGCTTTCTCCCATTTTTCTTTTCCCATGGCTTGCTCAAAAGAAGTGGGTTCTGGTTCATGTATCACTTTGACCATCTAGGCATAGTGAATGGCTATAAATCCATCATATCTCAACCTATCTCAAAACATCCCTTGTCTGCCTTACTCCAGGTGTAACAATAGAAGGAATACCCAACTCATCATCAAGGCTCTGTTTTGAGCCACTGGATTCACCATCCACATAAGAGTGACCTGCATTCACATCAACCATGGGCTGATCTACTTTCTCTTTTCCTTTTTGTGTTACTTGCATACCACTATCTGCATTGCTTTGAGGAGATCCTCTTGATCTCAATCTGCACATCCATGGAGAAGTATGTGAACCACTGCTAGAGGACACTACAAGTCCACTAATATTTTGTGATTGCTATTGTGAATTCTGTGCAGCATTACCATTTTGTGAATCTACATCATCAATCACATTTACTGGTTTATACTAGCTGCTCATCTCATCAAACACAACATCTTTTCTCATTGTAAACTTACGAGTAGAAGGGTTATAGCACCTATACCCTTTTTGCTACAGAGAATAACCAATAAAGATGCACTTCTCAGCTTTTGGATCCAACTTGGATCTCAACTCATCTGGCACATGAACATAGGCAATGCAACCAAAAAATTTCAAATGAGAAATATCTGGTTTCCTACCAGTATACCTCTCCTCTGGCGTCATGCCATGTATTGCTACAGTGGGAAACCTGTTCATTATGTAGACTGCTATAGCAACTGCTTCAGCCCAATAATAATCTAGTAGGTCTTTTTCGTTGAGCGTGGCACGAGATACTTCTCCAATATGCTTGTTTTTACTTTCTGCAAGTCCATTTTACTATGGGGTATGACTGCATGAATATTGCTGCTTTATGCCATGCTCCTGCAGGAAACTTGCAAACTCATTTGAGAGGTACTCTCCCCCTCCATCTGACCTTAGGCATTTTATTTGTATGCCTGTTTCTTTTTCAACCATAGCTTTAAAAGCTTTGAAATGCCCAAACACTTCACTTTTCTTTTTCATAAAATACATCCAAACTTTTCTGCTATAGTCATCAATAAAAGTGACAAAATAATGGCTTCCTCCAATAGATGCAGCTTTAGTAGTCCACATATCAGAGTGGATTAATTTCAATGGTCTGTTACTCTCTTGAACATGTCTAGGAATGGTTTCCTTGCCTGTTTTCCAAATTGATAGGCTTCACATACCTTATGCATTTCTGCAACCTTGAACTTAGGCAATCCTACAACAATATTTTGGGCTTGCATTAATTTAAGTCACTGTACATTAACATGACCAATGTGTTTATGCCAGATATCAATATTTGCAACTACACTGGTCTCATGTGCAAACATTGTTGCACTCAATTCAGGCATGTCCACATCCAATGTAAACATCCTGTCCTTCGTCTTCCCTTTTGCTATCAAGAGACCTTTATTTTTCATATCCTAAACAAAGCATCCATGAGGATTAAATCTAACCTGCAAGCCCTGCTCAACCATTTGACCAACACAAACCAGGTTCTTGGTGATATTTGGGACAAGAAATACATCAGACAGGCATTTCTTTTTTCCATCCTGCATAGACAAAGGAATTTTACCAATTTGCACAATAGGATGTGCAATATCATCACCAGTCTCCACAAATCCTGGTCTTTCCATTTTCCTTGCATCCTGCAGCCATTTTGCATGACCTGTCATGTGGTTTGATGCACCTGAGTCAACATACCACACATCATTGCTTTCTTTTGCACTTGTCACAGAATTGGTCATGTGCTGCACCATAAACAGATGCTCATTTATGTCATCACCTTGTCTACTAGAGGATGCATAATTGCCTTGCTACAATTTTCCAGTCATGATGTCATTCTACTTTTTATAGTAGTCTTTAACCATATGACCCATTTTACCACAGTAGTAGCATTCAACATTGTTGTTTGCATTTTGGCCTCTCTACCATCCACCACGACCTCTTTGGCTCCCCATGCCTCTAAAGTTACCATGTCCTCCTCCATATGACTGGTTTTCTTGAATTTTCTATATATTTTGATTTTTGCCACGGCCTCCAAATCGGCCTGCTCTACCTCTTCCAGCATTTAAGTAGAAGATTGTTTCTTTTGAAGTTCCTCTTGAAGAAGATGCACCACCATTTCTCTACTCTTCACAAATTAGAAGAGCAATCTGTTGAGAGTTCACGCTCAACATCATGTGATCATGTGTGCATAGCACCATCACGTGATCATATGTGCATAGCACTAACCTTATAGAGTGCTATAAAGGAAAGGGTTAGCTCCCCTAACCCTAACCCTAAAAGGGTTTGTATATATTCTATTTTTTCAACTAATTCTAGTGTACAGTTAGTCATTTGTGGTGTGCTCTCTAGCTGTGCCCTCTCTCCTCATCTCCACTCTTCTCCTCTCCCCTCTTCATATTTTGTCATGGTATCAGAGCTCCCTTGTCTTCCGTTGAGACATTGAGTTTCTTGAGAGTGTGAGAGAGATTGTGAGATTGAGAGTTCTCTTGAGTGATTGTGAGATCTTTCCCTTCACTTCCGTTGAGAGAAATTTCCGTCATTGAGAAGAAATTTCCGTCCATTCTTCTTTCTTTGAGTTCATTCTTGAGAGATTTTAGTTCCTTCCTTTGAGTGTTTCTTGAGTTGAAAGAGAGAGAGAGAAAAGATACGAGCCTACTCCTTGGCAGAGACCTCTCAGTCTCTCTTATCCAGGGCGGCCTCAGCAGCAAACATAGCCGCTCTACAAATGACCTCCATGGCTTCATCAGCCGATCGACTACTCACAGCAAGCACCCTCAAAGCTCATCGAGACGCCTCCAACGGCCCATTCAACTAGGCACTCTAGCTCCATCAACGCTCATGTGTGCCTCTATTGTTTGCCAAAGCCTCTTCACAACGCTTCTACTCCAGCTGCCGCGGCCATCTCTGAGCGCCCCCGTTTTCAGCGACCTCTCCAACTATATGTGCCTGCAAACTCCCGCCTCTTCAGTCTGGCTCGCATCTAAGCTCTGAGTGCAGCCCACAGCAACAAACTCTACATCGCCTCTATACCTCAGTCAGCTCTCGGCTTCTATGCCGCTCCATACTCCAGCACGTCCCTCCTCGAACCTTACAACGTCTCTCGACGATGTAGGTCCTCCCCTGACATCCGCGCCTTGCAATCCTCGCAACGGAGGAATCTCCAAACGGATTTAGTTAAGGCGACTATGCATGTTGGCTCACTACACAAGGCCGACTCGTGCATGTTGGCCAAGCACAGCTCCAACGAGGAGCTCTCCAACGACGTCCTTCTGCTGAGGCTCGACCTCCCCAACAGCCCAGACGCTCTCCTACACTCCTACGTCCCAACAACGAGCAGGCGCCACCTGATAGACCTCAATGACATTAGCATCTCTTGCTCCAAAGACGAGCAGCGCCATAGCTCCATCGCCTGGGCGACTCCAGCACGGATGCTCACTGGCAGTAGCCAACACTAGCGCCCATTGATGGCTCCCGCTCCACGAACGACGGGCTTATACGCTTGATTTGCCTCAACGACTCTCTCGCCACGAAGCGAGCGCCTCCATCGATCGGATCTCCAAGAGCACCCACGACCACCTCACACGCAGGCCGTGACGGAATCGGCATCTTCGACGGAATCTCCAAAAGATTCCGGTGGCTCTCCATGCAACACGTGGCAGATAGAATTTGACCCATGTTAGGTTAATCGTTAACCGTGGGTTTGGTCTTTGGTTAAAATTTAGCCACGTGGCAATCTTATTTGGCCACGTCAGCAGGCTCCAGCATCTGCCACGTCATCATCTTATCCAGTGACACGTCATCAGGCCACGTCACATGCCATGTCATCTAGCCACGTCATCAGTGACACGTCATCAGTGCCACGTCATCAGTGCCACGTCATCAGTGACACCTCAACACTGCCACCTCAGCACAGAGCTTCACTGGCACACCTCTTGCTAAGCACAGTGCCACATCATCACTGCATGTGACTCACAGTGACACATCATCATTGAGCACCATTTGCACTCCTTTTGCCCCTCCACCTAGATCAAGTCATATCTCTTGATCCAGGAAGAATTTGAGGGTGCTCCAAAAAGGAAAGTCGCTCGATTTTTCGTGCTCTACGCGCTCGTTACATCACGCGCACATTTCGGCGCAAGTTACACTCACATTTGAGCTTCGCCGACAAAACCACTTCCTTCACGCACATTTGCCTCTACATCGACGCATCTGACCCAGCACTTAAAAAGAACAAAGGAAAAGGAATTATTTGCTGTTCTTTCATCGATCGACGGTTGGTTTAGATCTAGATCAGAGTAGACTAGATCGCCATAGAGGGGACGCTTTGAATTCCCCAAGTTGCCAATCTAAGCCATGCCCGAAATTCCCGACTAGTACCTACTCGGAGTCAGTCCATACGCTCACATCCGATTTCACATCATTACATTACCTGAAATCTTACGTTCATCAGTTCAGTGAGCAGACTTCAGAGTTCAGAGGCATTGCAGATTGACTCAGTGGACAGATAGCACTTGCTTTCACACACACATGCCACCATTGTAAAGCCTATTTGGCTATCTCACGGCATCGTGCACATCATTTTCAGCCTTGTAAAGCCTCTTGGCTATTCCCGGCATCATTGCCACAAGCCTTGTAACACAGGTCAGATCTTATTTACTACAGTTCTATCTTCACCGACGGTACAGAGATTTCACTTGGCATCTTCAGTGTATTTGCAGTTGATTCATACAGAGTTTTCCAGGACACTTTTTGAGTACATTGTTTGCACCATGTCGACTAGCAACCTCAATTTGGAGGCATCTGCTAAGTTAGACAACTCCAATTACGCTACATGGAAATACCGAATGGAGACCATTCTTGTGCTTCAGGACAAATGGGAGTATGTTGATGGATCCATACCTAGACCATTGGCCGATCCAGCCACCAGTAGCTCTACTCCATCTGTTGTCACAGCACCAGCAACGGGATCTACATCGCGATCTACATCTACACAAACAGTTTCCGCACCAGTAGCAGATCCTGCCATTGCCCGAGCTCAAGCAGAATGGGATAAGAAAGACAAGTATGCCTATCACCTGATCAAGCAGAATGTGCAAGATGTCATGCTAGGACAGCTCAACACAATCAAGACATCAAAAGAAGCATGGGATATGTTCGCAGCTCTCTACAAGTCCAAGAACACATCCAGGATTCTCACCCTGAGAAACCAGATCAACCAGAGTTTCCGCAATAGCAATGAAACCGGTCATGCTTATGTACTCCGCATCAAAGACTACAACAATCAACTTGCAGCAGCAGGGGAGAGACTATGAATCCCGCAGAAATGGTTCAAGTAATCCTGAATGGACTAGGAGAAGGATATGAGAATCTGGTCCAGAGTATTGCCATCCAACGGCAAATTCCAACACTGGAAGAACTTCAGTCAGTTCTACTTGGTGAAGAACTCAGGACTCAGGCCATTCAAGCACGTAAAGGTCATTCTAATGATCAGGCATTCACAGCTTCAGACAGAAGCAGAGGCAAAGGCAGAAACAGAGGTAGATCATATCAGAAAAGTGGTCAAAATCAAAGTCAGAATCAGCATCAGCATCAGCAGCATCCTCAGCAACATCAAAATCAGCAAAGAGGAAATCATTCCAACCGAGGAAGATTCCAAGGACGAGGGAATGCATCCACCAATGTGTCAAACATTCAATGCAACTATTGTCACTCGGGGGGGTCACTATGTATAAACCCTCTATATCACGTGCGTTCAAGGCCTATATTTAAAGTCCCTTATCTGTAAAAAATTTCATTAATAAAATGTACCCCTTTTCTATACAAATCTGTAATTTTTTTCCAAAACTATTTTAAATAGTCCCTTATGTATATTTATTTCTGTAAATTTTAGAAATTAAAAAAATCCTTCTGTTGAACTCACGTGATAGGGTTACATATGATGAGTGACCCCCCCGAGTATTGTCACAAGTTTGGACACTATGAAAGAGATTGCCGCAAGAAGCAGTATGACCAAGGCGGTCAATCCAGCAGTAATCGAGGGAATTCCCGAGGAAGAGGAAATCATCGTGGTGGACATTCTAGTCACAGTCATTTTGCAAATGAACATGGCAATATGTTTCTTGCAAGTGAGGAATTGCATCAGATTGATACAATGCACCAAGACACTGATTTCAATCCCAAAGAGGATTTCAGCTATCAAATCGACCAAGTGGAACAAGATCCTTGGTACATCGACAGCGGTGCGTCATCTCATATGACAAATCATCAGGAATGGTTCACAGAAATGAAGCCATTAGAAGGTCAAAAGAATGTCATCTATACAGCAGACAATACACCGAATCCGGTTCAAGGGACAGGTGTTATCCCTATGAACAATTTCACTGGTACAAAAGGATTAGTCAAAGATGTGCTCTATGTTCCGAAGCTCAGTAAGAACCTTTTGTCAGTAGGTCAAATGACGGAACACAACTACAAAGTCATCTTCGACGGTGATGAATGCACTATCAGAGACAAATCCAAAAGAGGTCAGCTAGTAGCAAAAGGTGTCAAGGAAGGACGCTTATACAATATGCTAGCTACAGTACCAGATAAGCATGCCATGTCAGCTCAAATGCAACAGATGCCACTATCTGCAAAATGGCACAAGAGATATGGTCATGTCAACTTCAAGTACTTGTTAGATCTAAGGAATCAAAATATGGCAATTGGGATTCCGAAGCTACAGTTTCTTGGAAAGGTTTGTGAAGCATGCTGCTTCGGTAAACAAAAGCGAACCAACTTTGTCAGAAGTACCTCTCGTGCACGAGGTATTCTTGATTTAATTCATACAGATGTATGGGGTTATGCCCAGACCCGCAGCATCAATGGTTCACTTTATTACTTGACCTTCATCGACGACTACAGCAGATATTGTTGGGTCTACTTTCCGAAAGAAAAATCTGAAGTGTTTGCAAGATTTCAAGAATTTAAAGCCATGGTAGAAAACCAAACAGGCAGAAAGATCAAGGTCATGAGATCAGACAGAGGAGGTGAATACATGTCTTCAGCCTTCATGAACTTTTGCAAAACTCACGGCATTCGAAGACAATTCACATGTGCAGATACTCCTCAGCAAAATGCAATAGCTGAAAGGAAGAATGGAACTTTAGCAGACAGTGCTAGAGCAATGCTTAGTGAAAAGCATCTTCCGAATCAGTATTGGGCAGAAGCAATAGCTACAGCTAACTACTTGCTTAATCGGCTTCCTACCGAACCGATACAAGGAATGACTCCTTATGAAGCATTCACTGGACACAAGCCACGCATTGGGCATCTCCGCATATTTGGTTGCATAGCATATGCCCACATACATGAAAATTCAAGAAAATTCTCACGGACGGCAATGGATGTCCGAAACTATGCATAATCCTTTCCTAGACCATTCAAGGTCACAGAAACTAAATCATCATCTTCCACTAGCGACCCAATGGAAGCAAGTGCATTTGCAATCTTCTTCACCTTCATGTGGTAGTCATTGATGCTCATATTTTCTCTCTGCACTTAGGCAGCTCCTGCTTGAGCTGCATTTTCCTGGCTTGCGTATTTGTGCTATACATTTTTGTCAAAGTATCCCACGCCTCCTTCGGCATGCTTGCATCCTGAATATGCACAATCATAGAATCTGAAATACTGATAGATAGCCAGTACATAACTTTTTTGGCTCTCTCATGCCATCCTTTAAATGCCTCCAACTCCTGTTGATTGGGAACATTAGGAATAACTGGTTCTTGTTTAGCTCTAGTAATGAACTCCCGATAGCCTTTTCCCTTAAGGAAATTCGTCATTCTAAACTTCCATGCTTGGAAGTTGTTCTTGTCAAGCTTTTCAGTGACAATCTGTGAAAGAGCATCAGATGCCATTACAGAACATTGCAAAATATTCTGTCACTGCAAAAAAACATAACTTTTTCCTCACAAGGGCAAATCTGCAAACTGATGAGAGTGGTATTTGACCACACAGTCACTTCCTAGTGACGATTATGCATCAATAGGCAATAAGAATGATTTTGACACTCCCAATATCTCTGCGCACAAGCATACGATGTAATTTTTGCGATAACTTTTCACCAACCTGCAAAATAGTGGTCGCACAGCAAAAACAGGGCACTTTCCTAAGTGCCTGCGAAAAACTTTTGCCACCAAAATGGGCCTTGAAATGGCCTCGAATCAAGCATATACTACCCTCTCACCGCACTGCGAAGGGCATCCCAATCTGAGGCAGTGCACTCTTGCACTTTCGCGGCACACACACACACACATATAACTAGTTAACTAACAAGTTTCTCTCTCTCTCTCTCTCTCTCTCTCTCTCACACACACACACACACACACACACACACACACACAAAAGTTAATTATTTATCTATATATTAATTGATTTAATTATATATATACATATATATAAATAATAAATTTAGAAATTAACTTATATATTAAGAGACCCAAGGAGATTAAGATTCCACAGAGTGTATGTATCAAAGCATAGGAATCTTGCTTGGTATTGGAGCATAGAAAATGGTGATGATTTTTTCCTTCTTGACCTCCCAAACTTCCAGTGTAATATGTTCACTCATGTGATATTTCTCAATTGTTGTGATCTTATCGATGCATATTTGCATATTATTAATATGACAATTTTAAGGCTTCTCTTTGTTAACACCTAGTGTTTATCAACACCTCAAGTCAAATATCCATGTTGTCCCCAAACAATTTTTGTTAACATCACCAAATGATTTTCAAACTTTGCAACAAAAGCTCTGTTTCCAAATATCAACAAAATTGGCAAAATTCACAGAATCAATTAAACTTTTCCAAAATTCACAGAATCAATGAAACTTTCCCAAATTTAATGAAATCAACCCAATTTCTAAATTTCCAAAATGCAACTTTTGTCCCACTTTATCTAATACGGTGTTAAAGGGTCCAATCTACTCCTTTCATATTCATGTACTCCCATGCCAAAGTATCCTTGTATTATTAAAATAGTTTGACCAACTCCCATATACTCCTTCCATATTCATGTACTCCCATGCAAAAATGTCCTTGTATTATTGAAATAGTTTGACCAACTCCCATTTTCTCATATAGCAAACATGCTTAGCTTTACTAGTTTTGGATCAACCTCCATTCCCAGATTAAATTCCTCCAAATCATCTTCTTTAATGCAGGAAATCCTCTGCATCTAGTTCTCATATGTCAATTTGTCCTTCACAATTAGTTCCTCTACATATTTTGGTAGAGTGCTATTTCGCCCTCATCGGTTCTAGATATGGCATGGCAGTTGAGCCTCCTCTAGTTCAAATGTCACGTTTTGTACTGGATCTTCAATTGTTACTATGTGAACCTCCATAATGGATTGTTTCCCTCCGATCCTCTGCTAAAACACTTCATCCATATCTATCTCAAATAGTGGAACCCAATCTTTCGAATAGGTTGAGCCTCCTCTAATTTGAATGTTGCGTTTTGCACTAGATCTTCCATTGTTACTACATGAACCTCTATAATGGCCCGTGGGCTATTTCCACCAAATCCTTTGCTGCAATACTTCATCGACATCTATCTCGAATACATGAACTAGTGATGGATTCGCATCTAGGACTTCTATTCCTCATCATCATCAAGCTCTATCCCCATGTTCACCCCTTGTGCTATGAGAGGTCGTTCCTTTTTATTCATGGCCGTACTCAGGATCATTTGCATTTCAAGATTCTTCTTGCCATTTTGTATTGTGATCATTGAGGAATCCCAATCCTCCTTCACTCTTGTAGTTTTCAACCATGGCCTACCCAACAACATAGGATAGCACACATCTTTCTCCTCCCTTTTAAAGGACCACATGGTCTTAAGGTTTGGTGTGAATGGGCTTTAAGTCTAACTGAGGGGTAGTAACCAAATCAGTTGACCTAGTTGGCTAACTGTCGAATTAGATGTCTAATAATTAGTCTAATCTAACCTAACTATCGTTTAAGCTGACCACAGTTAACTGAGCTAACCACAATTAGTTGGACTAATGTTAGTACATTCAAACTAACCTAACTGTCCAATTAATCTAACTAACTCACAGCTAAACTAATCTACTTGTAAGTGACTAACCTAGAGCTAATCTAACTAGCCTAGGTTAAATCCAACCTAATATAAGTTAAACTAACCTAGGTTAACACTAACCTACCTACAGTTAGTTAGATGGTAGGTTAGGTTAGGGTTTTTTTTTTATTTAAAAAAAATTCGGGGGGGGGGAGGGGGGTCACACGGCGGCGAGGGACCGGTGGTTCTGTGGGGGGTAGAGTCGAGGGGGTGGGGAGGGGACGAGTGTGGAGGGGGGTGTGGAGGTGGTGTGTAGGAGGGGATCGAGGAGATGTGGAGCAAGAAGGAAGATGGCAAGAGGAGGTGGTAAGGCAGGCATAGAAGGAGGCTCGAGGAGGCAGGCCTGGCGGCTCTCTGCGCATCGCCGCTGGTGGTTTTGCCGTAGGTGGGCATTGTGCCGTGCTAGCATCGCCATTGTGCATTGCTACTGCATCGTCGCATGGGCGGGTGCTGCAACCGCATAGGTGGCTATGCCCTCGCGTGGGTGGGCGCTGTAGATGCGCCGCCGCATAAGCAGGCACCTAGTAGCCTTTGTAAGGGCTTAATAGAAGGGCTAAAGCCCTTTAGTTAGGAGTAGGGAGTGGAGCGGCTAGTGAGGGGGGGCTAGAGAGAGAGAGAGAGAGAGAGAGAGAGAGAGAGAGAAGAGGGAGGGGGAAAGAGAGAGAGAGAGATAGAGAGAAGAGAAGAGAGAGGGGGTAGAAGAGAGAGCGAAGAGGGAGGGGGGGTGGGGAGAAGAGAGAGGGGGGGTAGATAGGTAGATAGAGAGAGAGAGAGAGAGAGAGGGGTAGAGAGAGAGAGAAAAAAAGAGAGAGGGGTAGTGGAGATGGGGGGGAGGGGGGGGTGGAGATGGAGGGGCTGGTAGAGGAGATGGAGGAGGGGTGGGTGGAGAGGAGGGTGATGGAGATGGGGGGGGGGGGGGGATGTTTGGAGATGGAGGGGGTAGTAGAGGAGATGGAGGAGGGGGGGGGGGTGGAGATGGAGGAAGTGGTAGAGGAGATGGAGGAGGGGGGGCAGGGGGGAAAGCGGGTGGTGGTTGAGGGGGGGTGGTGGTGGAGGGGGGGGGTCGAAAGGGGGGGGTGGAGGGGGGGGGATGGAGGGGGGAGGGGTGCAGGGGTAAGGGGATGGTGGTGGAGGGGGGGAATGGTGGAGGGGGAGGGAGTGGTGGTGGAAGGAGGGGTGGAGGGGGAGGTGGTGGAAAGGGGGGGGGGGATGGAGAGGGGAGGGGGTGGGTTGGAGGGGGTGGGGGGGTGAGGAGGATGGTGGTGGCGGATGGGGAAGAGGATGGAGGCAAGATGTGAAAGATGAAGAACGAGGGGGTGGAGTGGGTTTTTATAGGAAATGGTTGTAGGTTTAGGGTTAAACCCTAAACTCTTCCCGAGCCGTAACTTCTCATGGTTAGCTCGGTTTGCTCTTCTGCAAAAAGGTGAAATAATCAAAATTGCAAGCTCTATACATTAGTGTCCACTACCTACCTAATTGTTTATCAAGTGGCTTCTTCTTAAGAAATAAAGAAAATTTCTTAAGATAGTAACCCAAGGTTGATGCTTGGGGTTGATATGTTTGGCTAGAGTTGGAAAAAATTACTCCCCTTGCCCTTGAGTGTTATGTTTGTGTGTATGTTTACTCATTTCTTGAGATGCTAGTCTCCCCGGTAGCAGCACCAAATGTTGGCTCTTTCCCATGGCTTCCGCAGGAAGAGCAAGGTATTCTTAGTATGCAAGGTTTTGAGGCTTTTTGTCACCTACAGATATATCGGGGTTGTCATTTGTAGTATACATGTAGCTAAGGACCTTGAGTTGCATTCCGGTGAGAGACATAGGCTTAAGTGTGGTAAGCAAACATGGTGCATGCATGTGTAAAAGAAACGTGCATCATCATGGTTGAGGTAATGAAGGCTTTCACCTTTATTAGAGGTTGCAAGGTTTATGAGGAGTTCAAGGGCTAGAGGGAGGTTCGAGTTTAGAAGGAGGTTCCAAGGTTTAGAAGGAGGTTCCTGAGTTTAGAAGGAGGTTCCAAGGTTTAGAAGAAGTTCCAGGGTTAGAAGGAGGATCCAAGGTTTAGGGTGGAGTACATGGTGGAGAACTCGTCTCCCTTGTAGATCATGGAGGTTAAGGGTTGAGGAACTAAGGGTTTAGGGGGAGCATAGGAGTGGGAGAGGAAGAAGGTGTAAGAGCATGGGGAAAAGAAGAGAGAGGAGGGAGGAGGAGGAGGAGGAGGAGGAGGAGGAGGGAGGAGGAGGGAGGAGGAGGAGGAGAAGGGAGGAGGAGAAGGAGAGGATGGGTTGCAAGGTTGGAGGAGAGGGGAGGAGGAGTTGCAAGGTTAGGACATGCTTTTGGATGTGGATTGCAAGGAAGCATGGACACTTGAGGCAATTGCTTGGAATACCAAAGTAGAACTCAACACAATGCCCCAAAGAGTGTGGGCTTCATTTCATTATGGGGTATTTATACAAGTTGGAGAGCTTCTCTCTCTACATGTAGGAATTGTAAGACATTCTCTCTCTACATGTAAAACTTGCATATAGAAGCTGCATGTTGCATGTAGGAGTTGCAAGTTGCATGTAGAACTCGCATGTTGCATGTTGCATGTAGGAGTTGCATGTAGAACATGCATGTAGGAATTGCATGTCGGACTTGCATGTAGGAGTTGCAAGTAGAAGTTGCAAGTAGAACATGCATGTAGGAATTGCATGTAGGAGTTGCATGTAGAACTCGCATGTAGGAATTGTATGTAGAACTTGCATCTTGAGGATTCCTAAGAGAGATTATTCCTAGCCTTATGCAAGTACGAGCGGAGCTTTGCTGCTACTCTATACACACATTCTGTACTACCTAAGTTCATGTTGGCACAGAGACAACATCTTCAGAATTTTTTTTGCCAAGGACCTTTCCTACAAAGTGAATAGCGTTACGGAGGTTCTATAGGATGCGATGGGGAAGGCGATCACCAGATACATGAGGAGGTTTGTGAGCACCCACTCCCCCAATGATATGTTTAGATCTTGGAAACAACAGGACAATAGAGCTGAGGATGCCTACATAGAAACCCTGAAGAGACAATTTCCAAATCCTAAAGGGTTTGAGTTTGAACCAAATATGATGCTTACTTGCATGGGGGAGCTCCTTAGATCTCGTAGATACAAACTAAGGGATGTTGTAATCAAAGGTAAGCACAAGCCAGGGTGGGCAGAACCGAAGGATTGGAAGAAAGTGAAGACATTTTATAGGGATAATCCAGATGTGTTTGAGCCTCAGCGGAGGGCAGCGAGGATACACCTTGAGACCATAGGTCCTTGGCACCTCGAGTCATACATTTTATGAAATCGTTTCTTTTTTTTCCCCATGAAAGAGAATTCTATTAAGAATGAAAACAAACCCGCCAGAGCAAGCCTGATGCGGAAATACATAATGCTGGACATGAGAAAAAACAATCTAAAAGAGTTAGCAAAAACTCAAAAAGAGGTGGAGAGAAACCAAGGTTGAGGCTAAAAATGCCACCTCAAGCCTGAAATAGTCTCTGAGAAAGTCTTTGAGAAAAAGGGGAGCCCCTCCATTCCAAAAGGAATATAACCCTCCTGGAAAAGGCTACCCTGGAGGGCCCTTGCATGCTCACCCAACTCGCCATCAGAGTGTGAATCGTATCAACCCAAATAGTGGCCAAGGTATGAGAGAAGGGTGGACTTGAGATCCATCAATGGCCTTAGACTTGGCAACGAGGCATGGCCGATAAGTATATATTTATCTTCTACTGAATTTTTAATATGTTCAATTGTTCAAATGTCTTGTCATTCATATCTAACTAATTGAATTTCGATCCATAGGAATCTGTGATTGGAAGGCCTCTAGAAAATGAGGAGTACAGAAGGGTCTTCAGGATTGGAGCCAGGGCATGGTTTAAGGAGAAGGAGAGAGAAGTCCACATCGATTGGGAAAGGGTGGCGGCGTGTCATGTGAGTATACCCTATTACTCTTTGTTATCGTTTGACTATCACCATTGCCTTACAATCAACACTCTTAGTTTTTCTAACTTGTTTCATTCTTAGGGAGGCACGCTCAACCCATCCAGAGATCCGGATGGAGAGATGGGATCTAAGGAAGAAGTAGCTTGGTACGCAGCAAAGGAGGGTGAGAAATCGAGCACTCGCAGAGAGACCGAGGGTGAGGAGGCCAGACGTAGACTAGAGACCGAGGGCGAGGAGAGTGAGGAGGATGAGGAGGATGAGGAGTAGGATATAACAATATTTAGTGGTTCAATATCTTGGCACTTCTACCATTTTGTAGTAAATTGCATGCCTCAGCGGACTTGCCATTTTGGAGTTCGGCACTTTTTCCATTTTCTAGGGCATTAGCGCATTACTTCAGTGGATTTGCCATTTTGTAGCATATTGATATTACTTTGTAGACTTTCATTGCAAAATTGTAAGTACACCTCTGCATTTGTATCACATCATCGCATTTAATCATGATTTTAATGGGGAAAAAAATTATGTGGAGAAGGATGGGATAGAAACAAGCCCATCAACCATTGTTTCAGTGGTTTGTCTTTTTGCTACATCCAATCATGCATTCAAGCTCAAAAACTACTTGGTGTAGTTGTTTATGGACAATTTCTTTTGTTTCAATTGCCTTAGCTTTCTTATGACGTCATTGGGTGTTTTCTCTTTTTGAAAAAACTGTCCTTAAATCATCATATGTGGCAAAATTTCCCACTCCATATGGTCTAAACAACTGCATAGCTTTTCTAGCAAGTGTACCCACAAATAGTTGCAATTTATTGGGATCTCCAAACAAGGTGTCAAAACTACTAGCTTGCCACCGAGTTTTTAATTGTGCAACATGGCTACATGGATCTTCTTTATCTTGACCATGAAACTTAGAAAATTTACAATTCAAGCTTGCTACCTATGGTTGTTCCATCAGGTGGACTAGTGTATTTGGCCTATGTGCTAATGGACTTACAAGTGATGGTGGTGGCAAATTTATATTCAAACTCCTTCGACTGTTTGGTAAAGTATAAAAAGATTGATTCTCTTCGTCTTGGTTGGATTATCCGTCCAAATTTAATTTGATTTCTTCCTCAAATCTTTCATCCAAATTTGTTTCTTAGTCTTTGGACATAATACACCTCTCTCACATTGCTTAAAGGAAAATAAGGAAAGAAAGACAACATCGCACTCAAAAAAATAGTAATGGAAACATAATACATAGAATAGACAATTGTTGAAATTGTATTCATCATCAGATAAGCTGTTACAAGAACTCACATCTCATATTTCTCTCTCTTCATTCTGCCTCTTACATTCTTGTTGTATACAACTCCACAGTTTATATTTCAATTACAACTTCTAATTGCCGCTAAGGCTCTTAACCATTCCCGTACTAAAGTCTAATTACTTATTTTACCCCTTAACTCTTTTCTCCTTTTCCTTCTCCTTTCTCTCTTCTCCTTTCTCCTTTTCCTTCTCCCTTTTCCTTCTCTTTACTTCTCCTTCTCCTTCTCATTCCCTTTTGTTGGAATCCATCAAGGAGATTATGCCATGTGGACTTCTCTAATAGAGGCTCTCCAATTCTAGGGGGAAATCCTTCTTTTTTTTAAAAAAAATCCCCCAAGAAATGGTGCTTCACAAAATAAAATATTGCCCATGGTAGGCGCAACCTTCTTTGTTGTCCCAAGCATCCTTCTTTTTCTTCTTTCCAAGCATCCTCCACACTCATGGCTTCCCCTAGAGAAGATTCAACCATTGGATTTCATCTACTCATTCTCATGCCTTAGCAAACTAGATTTACCCTATCTCCTACAAGCCACTCGGTCTCGAATCACACTTGAGATCTTTTCTTCGTGCCCTAATCCCTCTCTTTAGTTTATTGATAGACTTCTCCATGGGCAATCTGTCATGATTGCTAACTCCCCTCACCAATGGGTTCCATTGGATATTTGGAGCTCTCTTGACTAGAGCACTAACTTCAAGAAGACCCTTGGTAGGGTGATGGAAAATGTCCCTCTATCTCTGCATGAGCATGCTACTCCCCTTAGTAATGTTGCATCTCCTCCCATTCATCTAATAAACAGAGATGCAACCCTTACCATTTTCTTCATAACTAGCAAGATTGATGAGGATGCCAAACAATAGCCCAAGGGTCCTTCTACATCCACAAGTGGTGGAGCAAGTCTATCAAGCGGGCGAGGTGAACCTAGACATAGAACCTAAGGAGCATGCAATAGACCTAGCCAAAGAACAAGTTGAGATCCAAGTCATCCTATCATCCTATCCGAGTCACGCATACCTGTCCACCTATAATCTTGATGAGGCAGCAACAAAGCCACACCTTGCATTGATTTATCCAATCACTATTGAGGGTGAGGAATACCTTAACCTCTTAGAAGTGATTGAGAAAACCGATCTTCAAGAGGATACGGGACTATGCCAACTAGCAAATGATGCCTATGAGTATGTTATTGACTTTTGAGCTCACATTGATCCAAAATTCAATGAGATAGCATGCTACAATGACTCTAGCCTCAGTGATTTAGGGGCCATCCATCTCACACAAATTGTGATTGAGGATGCATAGCTAGAGTACCAAAGGTTGGAGGAGGAATTCATGGATTTGCAAAGTTCATTGTTCGGGGACAAAGATGAAGAAGCTAGCACCTCAAGTCAACAAGAAGTACAAGACCCACCAAAAAGGGGATTGGAGTTGGACACTACAGTTGATACCCTTTGTAATGAGCTAGAAAAGGTATGTACCTTTAGTAGCTTAGGATTTAGGGTTTATTTTCATCATTTGATTCATATCATCTATATCCTTTAATGGATTCTATTTTAAATGCCAAAACCATGCTCTTTCTTCTATCGGTGTCGAATTAAAACTAGGGTTTAGGGCTTAGCATAGCAAAACCCAACAACTCATAAATTTATTGGTGGAAAACTAGAAGATAAGCTTCCAACCTAAAAATTTAGGGTTCCAAATGAACAATTTCTTTGTAGATTTTCTTGAACCCAGGTGCTCCAATGGAAATGCTAGTGTATAGGCTTAATTTCTAGCACCAAGACTACCTTGGAAACATTAAATCCGACATCATGCAACTAGGGCCTACTGTTTGCAATTAAAATCCAAAAAGAATTTGTTCACTTAGAACCCTGAATTTTTAGGTTGGAATCATATCGTCCATTTTTCCACCAAAATATTATTCCACCATATAGAGTACATCAATTCTTAATCTTTTTGTGCAACATTGAGCAAAATTATTTAAAAAGACCACTGTTCTAGATTGGACCATGGTTTAGGGTTTAGGGAATCAAACTAAGGTTTTTGGTTTAGCATCCAAACACCAAAAAGACCTCTTTTTTTAATATGTATCCATGTCATCATTCAGCACATCTAAAGAATATTGTGAATTTTCATACCCCAAACTAGAAGAAAGTATTCCTGCCAAAAAATGTAGGATTTGAGGCAAACAATGTTATTTTTTATTCTATTTTCACCCAGGTGCTCCAATAGAAGAGACAATCCATAAGGTCAAATTTCAACCCCAAAATATCCCAGGAAGAGGAAAATCTGACATCATGTGACAAAGGACCCACTTTTAAAAAAAAGTGGGTCTTGGTCACATGATGTCGGATTCCCTCTTCTTGGGCCTTTTTGGGGCTGAAAATTCACCCTGTGCATTGTCTCTACCATTGGAGCACATGGGTGCAAGGAAAAAAAAAATTTCTTCAAACCCAAATTGATTTTTTTTTTAATTCATTAAACTCCTAAGTTTTTCTTGCCATAAATATGTTGTTATAATCACAAATCTAGGTTTAGGGTGTTGATGTAATATGTTTGTTCAAGGATATTTTGTGGATCACTATATGCAAGGGCGAAACCAGAGTATCTTCTTGGGAAGGGGGGATGGCTTCAATCACTCACTATATTGACAAAGTGGCTCATCATATTTTGGTCTTCCTCTAGCAATTATCGCCAAATGGAAAATTAGACATTATGAAGTTTAGGGTCCTTAGTCAGATGGTGAAGATGAAACCTATCCATCACACTACAGATTGTGTTGTTTTGATAAAGCATAGCATTGCTCTATTTTTGTTCTCAAAAACAATCTTCCCCCCTCCATAGCATCATGGCCATTGCAGGGCTAACTGGTGTCACTGATCCCCAAGTAATTAAGAATGAAATCATTTAACCCTTTCTTCTTAGGCAAGCCAAAGAAGTTGCGAAACCCAACAAAAAGAAGCATAGCTAGGGTGAAAAGTGCCCTTAATGGTTGATCATTGTAAAAGCACGTCGAATAAATTCAGACTAAAATTTCCAATTTATTTTTTTCTTTCTATAATTTCCTTTCTTTGAATTGCATGTAATTTAAATTGAGGTTGCAAAGACAAAGGCAAAATATTATTTTTTATTATTATTCCCTTTCTTTGAATTGCATGTAATTTAAAATAAGTTGCAAAGACAATGGCAAAATAATATTTTCTTTTTTCATATTGCATGTAAGGAAATTTGAGATTTCAATGACCAAGACATAGGCTACAAACATTGTAAAAAAGGGCACTTTATTATATTTATAGAAGCAAAATACGTCATTGAGAATCAAAAAAGGTGCATTACATACACCATCTCTAACAATCGCTCAAGGCGTAGTACAAAAAAGAAACCTAACTATTCTTGGTTCTTCTAATTTGTATAATGAATTGCATATCCTTTGTAGTAACAGTGACCCTGCTCCTATGGATGGCCAACTGGACATCATCCATGATGTCTATCAAGTAGGCCTTAGCTACGTGTTCAAGGCAAGAAGGTCATCTAATGAAATATGCCAAGGGGCCTTTCCCTCCCCTACCAGACCCCCTTTACAAAACCACCTATTTGTAGGGCCCTAGTTGATGTCTTTCATGACCTTACGAATGACTTTGTCAAACTTGCTAGCCTTTGAGATGAGGGGATTGATAGACTTATGATACCTACGTATCCCTCAAAGTGCCATGGTGCCTGTTTTGAAACTATACCATCTCCTTGAAGGAGGAACTCTTTGGCTTGGACATAGAGGGGGCTATTGTGCTCTCCCTACTGGGGGTGCACATGGACCATGTTCCTACAAAGGAGGGCATGGCTAATCTGGGCCATGCACTTGTGAAGAATGGCATGGCTACTATGCATGACATTGGTGCTCTTGGTTGTCTTTTACCTCTGCTCCTAGCGTCATTGGAACATCCCTTTGCTTTCTTCTTCCATCTTTGGGTAGCTTATCACATCAAGATTGTTGTCTTGAGGGGATTGGGGGGTGAGTCACTGATTGATATCTCCTCTTCTTTGGTACTAGTGTCCATGGGGAATGGAGATGTTGGTAAACTGAAAGGAAAGAGTAGAGTGGACACAAATTCAGAATACTTGCATATAGAATGAAGAAGAGTGAGGTCCTTATGTAGGCACCCCTTACATGCTCACTGACATCACTGATGACTTCAGAGCTCCACAATCATCTCCTCAATCTGCTCCTAGATTCTCTCAATCATCCTATGTGGCTTACCACCACCTAACTATGCCTCTAGCACTCACACATAGAAACCAAGGTGTGCCTGAGGCATACACCTTGAGATATCCCAACAAACCCCCCCTCAAGGGAATGCCTCACGCTGTGTCAAGGATACAGCTAGCACAAGGTGTCTCATGCCATCTCATGGTGGTCATGGATCTATCAATGGCTAGGATCTCAAGCTAGCAAGGGTTCCCATGGGTGTAAGGTAAACAAAAGGGATACAAAAAGACCTTCCAATGGTTATCTCCCCTGCATGTACATGCACACAATGTCTGCAGGAGGTACCATGGAGGAAAAAACATACACATGGCCTACATCATAAGGTGACCAAAGGTGTTTACAAAACACACAAAACACAATAGTTTATTTCATTCATTTTGGAGGACTATCTAGGCTAAGTACCTTGACTCAACATAAAAAGAGAGATCTGGAGCATACATAGAGATGATTTAAAATGCATAATCTTAAAAGGATGCCTCATCTTGTGGAGGCACATCAACTGAAAGTAGATTGAAATTTTCTGTCTTTGAAGTTGCTTCCTTTTTGGCAACTATTATCTTGGCAATCTTCAACAAGGAAGCCATGTTGGCATTTTCTTCCTTTGTAGCATAACAAGACATTGCTTTATGTTTTGGCTTTTCACATATTTTGCATAAGCAAGCCATGAGAGGGTCTAACCCAGATATTGGGCAGTGTCTTCTCTCTTACAAGGCTAGAATAACAACTGAAAAAGCTTCAGAATATAAGCATTCAATGTAGCAAACTCTTGTGACCAAATTTCAATCAATGATGCTTTCACTTATATGCTTCACAGAGGTGGCTAAAATGAAAGCTTTCCAATCAAAACCAGGTATAGCAACTCAAAGTAAAGCTGAAGCCATAGTTGTACTAATGTTATTGAAAACTTCAAAAACTTAGAAATGCTAGAATAGCATCTTATGTAGCATCACTCTCAAAAACTTGTCAAAACTGTCAAAATCAAAAGACTGAACTTGGAGGGCTTGAATCTCACTCTCCAGAGCAAAGAAAAAGGAGGTTTCTGAGGCAAAAGAAAGCTTATATACCACAAAAGGTCCACTGAGGAGAAGGGGTGCAAAATCATATCAAGGTGCCATAGCTTGTCTCTCCATTTTCGACTGGTTTTTCTCTATTTTCAGCTTGAATATGCAGCCATTGCTGCTCAGATTTCAGCACAGGATAGCTCTAGGTATGGACAAGCTCCCTCTGAAAGGAATTAGAGAAGCATGGAGCATTCTGAGAGAAAACACAGGAAGAAGGGTCGACGATCTGCATGAAATGGTGACGAGCAGAGGCAATAATTCATTGATTCCTTGCAGCCAGGGGTTCGTCCCTTTGAGGTGTATCTCTACAGGAAGGACGTGGAGAATGGTAAAGAAACGGAGGAGAACAGGCTTAAGCAAATTTTGGGAAGAAGAGGAAGAGATGGTGAAGAAGAAGATGGAGAAGAAGATGATGATGTGGCAGAAATGGGACCAAGGGGGATCAAATGGCTCTGATACCATGTTGGTAAACTGAAAGGAAATAATAGAGTGGACACAAATTTAGAATACTTGCATATAGAATGAAGAAGAGTGAGGTCCTTATGTAGGCACCCCTTACATGCTCACTGACATCACTGATGAATTCAGAGCTCCACAATCATCTCCTCAATCTGCTCCTAGATTTTGTCAATCATCCTATGTGGCTTATCACCACCTAACTGTGCTTATGGGCACCTAACTGTGCCTCTAGCACTCACACATAGAAACCAAGGTGTGCCTGAGGCATACACCTTGAGATATCCCAACAGGAGAGAGAGGTAGACAGGATGTGAGAGGCAGAGAGGGGGATGGGGAATTAGCGAAAACTAGGAGGGGTGTGGAATTGCAGGAGTGTGGGAGCTCTTTAAACAATGAAATAAAAATAAGCATCAATTCCTTTATATAGGGCCCAAAGCCCTAATTTTTAATAAAACTTATTTTTTACATAAAATCCCATATTATAATCTTGGTGCAACCTTGAGCTGAAAACTTATAATTAACATCTAGCAACTCAAAATTTTCTTTCTTTATTGCAATCTATTTACTTTAGACAGGGCCCAAAACCCTAATTTTTAAAAATACTTCTTTTCAACTTAAACTCCGAAGGCATAGAATTGGCACAACCTAGAGCGGGAAACCTATAATTAACATCGAACAACCCAAATTTTTCATTTTCATAGCCTGATACACTAACTTTACTGAATATCATAGAACTAGAATGACAAATAAATTCTAAAATTTATGAATGGGCAGCCACATTGGAAGAGTCTACACCATCAATTTCATTTGACTCCATCCATATGTGCCCTTCTCTATGACAGGTTGCATGCCACCTTAAACTATGAGACTAGATGTATCCTTGACATTGCAAGAGGCAAACCCTTAAGGGGGGGTATGTTGGGATAACTATGGTCAAGGGCTTGCTCTATGGTGCATGTGTGCATCTAGGGGAGTCACATGTGTGTGTCTGTGTGTGTGTGTGTTGTAGAGGCACATCTAGTGCTACGATGTGTCTAGTGTGTGACCTAACTGATGATGTAAGCCAAAGGCCCCCACATGGGAGGTTCCTTTGATTTAGGCTAGTCCCACTGATGTAGGTGTTGATTGCCACTGATATAGGGGAGGTGCCTACACCATCCTCTCTTTTTATAAAATGGAGGTCATTCCTTCATTCTAATACATGGATTTTGCCTCACTTGTGCTCTCACTCTTTGTGCCATGATGCATCTCTTCTATCCCACACTTTTCTTTAGATACTAAGGACTCTTTTAATGCTAATATTATAGTTGCTATCATTTGGATATGCATGTACCACCATTGAACCAATTGAACCATCGAGCTCGACTTAGTTCTACTACCCCCATGTTGGGTCACTCCAATGTGATCTTTCCATGATTTAAGTGGACCACACTCAAATCCTTCAACAATGCCATGCCATGTATGGTACATGGTCATATAAAATGTTCCGCCAAACAAAAAATAAAATTAATAAGTATGGGACCAATCATTATATACGTCTTAATATGTGAGTTGCAGATTACCATGTACTATGTGAAATGACTCTTTCTCTAAGCGATCTTCGTATTTTATCTAAAGTCATTCACAACATTGATGAAAAAGTGTGCATCTTCATTTTCAAATCTTTTATTTTGTAGCAAAGGTACCAAGCTATCAAGAGCTAACTAAACTCACACTTGTCTTAGTTTTTTTGTCCTCTTTCCCCCTTGTTTACAATAGGCACTATGTAACTTTTGCCATACATCAAACTCATGAGGACGTTTGATCCTATCATTATTTTTCTTTGTAAAAAGAAATTTTAAAGCCTTGACACCTCCAAAACATGGCTTACAAAGAACATTGCTTGTTTTTCCATATCTTTTCTCATCTTTTGTAATCTTAGCTTGCCTAGAGTGTAGTCCCATATCTGAAAGCACCTTTTCAATTCTTGCAATCATCTTCTCACTTTCTTGTTGGGGATTTAAATTATATGCATCTATGATATACAAGTGCACTAGCTTTAAAATATTCTAACAATAGCATACATGAAGGGAAAAAATGTGCACTCTCTCAAGAGGAATTTCAAGAATCAGGCTCCATGATCGATCATTCTTTGGAACATCACGATCCGATGCCTTAGTCTGATCGATCTCTCTACAAGCTCACAAGCCCATTGCTTTTGGTTCTTTTTACTAGCTTGCAATGGTACTCTCTATTGCATGCATGACGGACAAGGATGGCTTGTATTTGCTCCATGTTCCACATTAAACATACATTTAATACTCTTGAGGTTTGCAACTAGGTGCCATTCTACACTGTAGGGTCCATAGCCCTCAACTTTAAGCAGCTTAGTATTGTCTTGGGGTGGTTACTCATAAATATGTAAGCATATCACATGGGTTCAATAGGAGGAGTTTTTCAAATCCCAATTTACACATTTTTCACATACAGAATGGTATCATATATAGAATATATTTACAAATTGAATAGAAAAAGGGTGTGTTTTATTCATGATAAATTTACAGATAAGGGGTATTATAAATAGGCCTTGAACGCACGCGATATATAGGGTTTGTACATAGTGACCCCCTCGAAACTATTTTTACAACCTTTGATCACACTTGGGATATCTATTTGGTCAAAGAACCACTTCAAAATTGAATGTGACTCCTTTGGCACCTATAAAAGGAACTCACATTCTATTTCAAAATATTCTAATCATTTTTAATTACCAAATCAAAATTCAAATTTCCATGGTACCTCAAATGCAACCAGCCACCAGATCTCCTATTTCACAATCAACTGCATCATCAATCTCAACTTGAAGGTCAAATATTCTATTCATAAATGTCAAACTAACTCTTAACCTTTGACAACATCACTTTCATCAAGCTTCAGTACGATCTTTAGTTGACCGTTTCATTCTTCCACCATAGGCATATCATAAAACTTCACCATCGCCTGCAAAACTCTTTGAACATCCATCAAAAAGTTGTTGTCAATTGTGAGTTTTAGTTCTTTTGACTCCAGCCTTCCCGTTCACTATTAGCATACTACATACATGCCAAGGCTCTCCAACTAAATCAAGTACACCCAAGTTGAGAGCATATCATGCCTTATTGACATTAGTTGGTTTTGGAAGTGGGGCTTTAACTTTTGTTCCTATAGAAAGGCATGCTTTCTTTAAGCTCTTTAATATGAGATGATATGACCTTTTACTTATCCCTACAGTATCATAAACTCCCTATGCATTAGTTGTATTGAATTTCTCCACAACTTTTCTCATTGACTCAGATGTGATCTCTAATTTTAGGCTTTTGAATTTGTGATGATGTATAGCAGACTCCAACATTTGTTTTGTAAACATTTCACCCATAACATCAAAGTGTTCACCATGGATAGCATACATGAGTTCTAAAATACTCCTACAAGCTCCCACTTGACACTTCTAGTGACCACATTTTTTTTACATTTCATCCATTGGATGCAATTTCCTCTTACGAAGTCTTGGACCCATAGGAGTATCCTTCATGATGAATGCAAATGTTTTTTTCAATTTCTTGATCTCATCTTTAAGAGAGGAGTTTTGCATCTATAAGTGAATTATATCTAAAGTGTTTTGCATCTGTAAGTGAGGTGTTTTGCATCTGTAAGTGAATTACATTAAAAGTGTGCTCTCCCAACTGAGTGTCTACTCTTTGAGCCTTTTCCTGTAATTCTTGATTTTTATTCTCTATGCCATCATACCATTTTTCTTTTGTAGCCATTTGAACAATTGTAGCTTGCATAGATGATATCAAATGTTGATTCCAAGACTCTAACATTGCAATCCTTTTGTCTCTTTCATTAAGAAAAGATTCATAGTGGGTGTGAAGGATCCTTGCTCCATGAGCAATCAACCTTATACAATATCCTAACAAACCATTCTCACCCTTGTATAGAAAATTTATTAAACTAGTCAACCCATGGAATTGAGTGGCCTATCAAGTTTGTGGATCTATTGGATGTATATTCCCATCTGACCACAAATCCATATGTGTTTTTCCTTGATTTTGAAGAGCTACAAATCACTTTCACTCACCAACGAGGATTCATTCCTCTTTAGAAGTGGTGCATTTTGTGGATCAATTTGAAAATAGATGTCCACCTTTATCTTTTTCTTAAGGGCCTTCATGGTTTCATACACTTTACACCTAGCATAATATAATATTGACATCCATAAACAACATATATATTCAACACACAAAACTAACACCACATACACAGATCATGTAAATAATAAATAAAATTGCCTTGCCTTAGAAAAACATAGTAAGACACTTAACAGTTAAATTACACAGCACAGCAAAACAAAAACTAAACAAAGAAAAGAGAGTACACAGCAAACTGGAGAGGAACAAAATTTTCCTTCAATATTGATGTAGTACAGATGATGGCTCCATCCACCGTGCACTCTCATAGTGGAGCTTAGATGGCGATTTAGATAGATACTAGGTGAAGAGCTACTAGTTGAAGATCTGATCTGATCCGAACTGATCTTACAATGGACTGGGGAGGTCGCCTCTTTATAGCTATGAGAGTGGTAGTTGGATCAATGTAGTCGGTGGAACCAACTAGTCAACCTAGTCAATGAAGCAAACCAGTCAACCTAGTCGGTGGAATCGACTAGTTGTCCATGGAATATTTAGGGAATATTCCCTATATCATTGCCTCAAGGGCTTTCACCCCCAAAAACCCACCAGGGGGGCTATTGGCCCCCAAGCCCTAGCAAGAATAAGGGGCTCCTACACAATCACCTTTCTACCATCAATAGTCTCATTTGATAGACCTCATCTGACATGCAAGTCATGATCCATCTAATGTCCCGGGCTCACACATGGCTTCTCCTCATATGGGAGCCTTAAAACTTGAGCACCTTGGACCACTGGTGGTTACCAAGAGGGTGGGGCATTGATCATATCTAACACCCCCCCTCAATGTCCCCACCCGTAGGTGAACAACCTTCTCGGCCCAATACCGATTGGTGGGCTGAGTCTTTGAAGATGATCCTGAAGTTGATCCTTCCTGCTCCATTTTGCTCTGTTGGACAGTAGACCAATTCCACTATCCCAAATCATGCACATAGTGATACTAAATCTCTATATGTTTTGTAAGCACATGAAACACTGGATTTTTAGCAATGGCCATGCAACTTTGATTGTCGCACCTTAGCACAGTTGCCTCATCCTCTTGCACTCCCATGTGCCATAAGATCCTCCTCAACCACATTGCTTCACAAGCAGCAAAACATGCTACCTTTTACTCAGCCTCGGTAGAAGGCAATGCCACTGTTGGTTGTTTCTTATTGATCCAAGAGAAGATATCTGAACCTAAAGAGAAATAATATCCAAAAACTAATTTCCTGGAATCAACATCTCCAGCCCAATCCGAGTCACAATGACCAGCCAAGGAAGTGCCGTACCATAAGTGATGCCATCATCAAAATTGCCCTTCACATACCTGAGTACTCGCATCCCTGCACTCCAATGATGCTCTCGGGGCTTATTGGAGAACCTGCTCAAAACACCAATAGCAAATTGATGTTCGGTCTGGTGTTGCACAGATAGATGAGACTACTGACCAACTTCCTGTACCTCTCGATGTTTGTTAGTGGTGACGCATCCTCCATAGACAAGCTCGCATTTACCTCCATAGGTGTAGCTATATCCTTGCACTTGGACATACCAAATGCCTTCAAGATCTCCCTTGCATATTTTTGCTGAGAGATGAAGATCTTATCTGGCTCTTGCTAGACTTCAATCCCCAAACAATAGTGCATCAAGCCTAAGTCTATCATCTCAAACTCAATGATCAACGCTTTTCTTGTCTGCTGGATCATGTCTTCATAGTCATCTGTAATAAGGAGATCATCCACATATAGAACAATAATAGAAAATTTTCCACCTTTCCTATAAACATACAAGTTAGCATATGAGGCACATCTTTTGAAGTTTAATTTATGAAAAAATTTGTCTATCCATTGGTACCATGCTCTTGGGGCCTGTTTCAACCTGTACAAAGCCTTCTTGAGCTTACATACCTTGTTCTCAGAATGGGGGACCTCAAACCTTGGTGGCTGAGCCATGTACACCTCCTCCTTGAGGTCACCATTCCTCCTTACTCCTGTTCCAATAAGATTGCCAGCACTATCCCGAATTTTCGCTCCTCTCTTGTTGAACCTAACCTCATGGTCAAGGTCAGTTATGGAAGCAACTGATAGCAAATTTCTCTTGATTTGTGGAACATACATCACATTAGATAGTTTCTTAACATCTCCATTTATAGAAACAAATGAAACCATACATGTACCCTCAACGAGGCATTTTGCCTTATTTCCAACCGTCATGATGATGGGTTCCTATAGAGGCTGCATGGAACAATATAGACCCTTCTTGCAAGTCATGTGACAGTAGGCACCACTATCCAACACCCATGAATCAGTGGTTGACACTTCTTGAACTAA